>NC_060177.1:70132653-70225153 GCF_021184085.1 Oncorhynchus gorbuscha
TGTCTATCTCGGTCCCTGTCTGTCCCTGTCTGTCTATCTCGGTCCCTGTCTGTCTATCTCGGTCCCTGTCTGTCTATCTCGGTCCCTGTCTGTCTATCTCGGTCCCTGTCTGACTGTCTATCTCAGTCCCTGTCTGACTTTCTCTGTTCCTGTCCCTGTCTATCTCGGTCCCTGTCTGACTTTCTCTGTTTCTGTCCCTGTCTATCTCGGTCCCTGTCTGACTTTCTCTGTTTCGGTCCCTGTCTGTCTATCTCGGTCCCTGTCTGTCTATCTCGGTCCCTGTCTGTCTATCTCGGTCCCTGTCTGTCTATCTCGGTCCCTGTCTGTCTATCTCGGTCCCTGTCTGTCTATCTCGGTCCCTGTCTGTCTATCTCGGTCCCTGTCTGTCTATCTCGGTCCTGTTTCTGTCTGTCTGCAGTATGATAGTTGACTGTCTCTTGTCTCGAACTATCTATCTCGGTCCCTGTCTGTCCCTGTCTCAGTATGATAGTTCCCTGTCTGTCTATCTCGGTCCCTGTCTGTCTATCTCAGGTCTTTCCTGTCTGTCTATCTCGGTCCCTGTCTGTCTATCTCGGTCCCTGTCTGTCTATCTCGGTCCATGTCCGTCTATCTCGGTCCATGTCCGTCTATCTCGGTCCATGTCCGTCTATCTCGGTCCATGTCCGTCTATCTCGGTCCATGTCCGTCTATCTCGGTCCATGTCCGTCTATCTCGGTCCATGTCCGTCTATCTCGGTCCATGTCCGTCTATCTCGGTCCATGTCCGTCTATCTCTGTTTCTGTCCATGTCTGACTTTCTCTGTTTCTGTCCATCTCGGTCCATGTCCGTCTATCTCTGTTTCGGTCCATGTCCGTCTATCTCTGTTTCGGTCCATGTCCGTCTATCTCTGTTTCGGTCCATGTCTGACTTTCTCTGTTTCTGTCTGTCTATCTCGGTCCCTGTCTGTCTATCTCGGTCCCTGTCTGTCTATCTCGGTCCCTGTCTCGGTCCCTGTCTGTCTATCTCTGTTTCGGTCCCTGTCTGTCTATCTCCCTGTCTGTCTATCTCGGTCCCTGTCTGTCTATCTCGGTCCCTGTCTGTCTATCTCGGTCTGTTCTCGGTCCCTGTCTGTCTATCTCTCGGTCCCTGTCTGTCTATCTCGGTTCTCTGTCTTCTGTCCCTGTCTGTCTATCTCGGTCCCTGTCTGTCTATCTCGGTCCCTGTCTGTCTATCTCGGTCCCTGTCTATCTGTCTGTCTATCTCGTCCCTGTCCCTGTCTGTCTATCTCGGTCCCTGTCTGTCTATCTCGGTCCCTGTCTGTCTATCTCGGTCCCTGTCTGTCTATCTCCCTGTCTGTCCCTGTCTGTCTATCTCGGTCCCTGTCTGTCTATCTCGGTCCCTGTCTGTCTATCTCGGTCCCTGTCTGTCTATCTCGGTCCCTGTCTGTCTATCTCGGTCCCTGTCTGTCTATCTCGGTCCCTGTCTGTCTATCTCGGTCCCTGTCTGTCTATCTCTGTTTCGGTCCCTGTCTGACTTTCTCTGGTCCCTGTCTGACTTTCTCTGTTTCGGTCCCTGTCTGTCTATCTCGGTCCCTGTCTGTCTATCTCGGTCCCCCTGTCTGTCTATCTCGGTCCCTGTCTGTCTGTCTATCTCGGTCCCTGTCTGTCTATCTCGGTCCCTGTCTGTCTATCTCGGTCCCTGTCTGTCTATCTCGGTCCCTGTCTGTCTATCTCGGTCCCTGTCTGTCTATCTCGGTCCCTGTCTGTCTATCTCGGTCCCTGTCTGTCTATCTCGGTCCCTGTCTGTCTATCTCGGTCCCTGTCTGTCTATCGGTCCCTGTCTGTCTATCTCGGTCCCTGTCTGTCTATCTCGGTCCCTGTCTGTCTATCTCGTCCCTGTCTGTCTATCTCGGTCCCTGTCTGTCTATCTCGGTCCCTGTCTGTCTATCTCGGTCCCTGTCTGTCTATCTCGGTCCCTGTCTGTCTATCTCGTCCCTGTCTGTCTATCTCGGTCCCTGTCTGTCTATCTCGGTCCCTGTCTGTCTATCTCGTCCCTGTCTGTCCTCGGTCCCTGTCTGTCTATCTCGGTCCCTGTCTGTCTATCTCGGTCCCTGTCTGTCTATCTCGGTCCCTGTCTGTCTATCTCGGTCCCTGTCTGTCTATCTCGGTCCCTGTCTGTCTATCTCGGTCCCTGTCTGTCTATCTCGGTCCCTGTCTGTCTATCTCGGTCCCTGTCTGTCTATCTCGGTCCCGTCTATCGGTCCCTGGTCCCTGTCTGTCTATCTCGGTCCCTGTCCGTCTATCTCGGTCCCTGTCCGTCTATCTCGGTCCCTGTCCGTCTATCTCGGTCCCTGTCCGTCTATCTCGGTCCCTGTCTGTCTATCTCGGTCCCTGTCTGTCTATCTCGGTCCCTGTCTGTCTATCTCGGTCCCTGTCTGTCTATCTCGGTCCCTGTCTGTCTATCTCGGTCCCTGTCTGTCTATCTCGGTCCCTGTCTGACTTTCTCTGTTTCGGTCCCTGTCTGTCTATCTCGGTCCCTGTCTGTCTATCTCGGTCCCTGTCTGTCTATCTCGGTCCCTGTCTGTCTATCTCGGTCCCTGTCTGTCTATCTCGGTCCCTGTCTGTCTCGGTCCCTGTCTGTCTATCTCTGTCCCTGTCTGTCTATCTCGGTCCCTGTCTGTCTATCTCGGTCCCTGTCTGTCTATCTCGGTCCCCCGTCTATCTCGGTCCCTGTCTGTCTATCTCGGTCCCTGTCTGTCTATCTCGGTCCCTGTCTGTCTATCTCGGTCCCTGTCTGTCTATCTCGGTCCCTGTCTGTCTATCTCGGTCCCTGTCTGTCTATCTCGTCCCTGTCTGTCTATCTCGTCCCTGTCTGTCTATCTCGGTCCCTGTCTGTCTATCTCGGTCCCTGTCTGTCTATCTCGGTCCCTGTCTGTCTATCTCGGTCCCTGTCTGTCTATCTCGGTCCCTGTCTGTCTATCTCGGTCCCTGTCTGTCTATCTCGGTCCCTGTCTGTCTATCTCGGTCCCTGTCTGTCTATCTCGGTCCCTGTCCCTCGTCCCTGTCTGTCTATCTCGGTCCCTGTCCGTCTATCTCGGTCCCGGTCCCTGTCTGTCTATTCGGTCCCTGTCCGTCTATTCGGTCCCTGTCCGTCTATCTATCTCGTCCGTCCCTGTCCGTCTATCTCGGTCCCGGTCCCTGTCTATCTCGGTCCGTCTATCTCGGTCCCCGTCCGTCTATCTCGGTCCCTGTCCGTCTATCTCGGTCCCTGTCCGTCTATCTCGGTCCCTGTCTAACTTTCTCTGTTTCTGTCCCTGTCTAGGACCTGCTCCAACTTCAGTACGACGGAGTGGCAGTGATGAAGATGTTTGACAAGGCCAAAGTCAATGTCAACCTGCTCATCTTCCTCCTCAACAAGAAGTTCTATGGAAAATAAACCAAATATAGAGGAAGGGTAAAGATATGGAGGAGGACATGGGTGTGAAAGGATTGTATACCTTCTGACAAAGTATTGTTTGTTAAAGGAGCCATTGGGATAGGAAGTTTGAATGGTCCGTAACGTGTTATGTATGTCTGACTGAATATGATTTGGTTTCAATTTATAGCATGTCTATCCTCAGGCTCACATACACACATCCTCAGGCTGGTGAGCCACAAACACACACAAAGGGTTGTTGGTTTTATTTGATGCAGTTTTGATTGATCTTGTATTGTCATGTTATATCTGTTGTTTCATTATTTTGTTTATGTTCAGTTTTCCACTGGGAGATTGTACATGGAATATATTTTTTTAAGGTACATTGTAATGAAATCTACATTTTATATGTAGAAGTTCTATAAAGACAACACTGTTATTGTCACTGAAAAATAAAGTATGTTTGCAACAAGATGTGTACAATGCACTACTGCCTAATAGTCAGAATGGGAGTTTAGACAGTAGTACAATTCCTCTCCAGCTATATACAGTAGCCAGCATGGATTGTCTGGAAGTGGTTAATAATCAGTGTCTTTTTAATCCACATACAGTACATTGGGAAGCTGTGCATCTTTTAAAGTCTATTAATTAACATGCATTTCTAGAGTTTCGCTGCTTTTTACACATAATGTACCGTCCAGTATACATTTAAATAATTTCTGTTTTAATGAGTTTAATAAATAAAATATATATATATATATTATTTGCTTGGTCTTTGTTTTAAACACGAATAAACTGACCTATATGAAATGTTGATGTTTAAAGGGATATTGCTTAATTGATCAACGAAAGAATGGAGCATTATTCGTTTTTATAAGTGTCACCCCAAGATAATAAAAAAATATATGCCCTGGTCCAAGATGGTTGTATACGTGACTGAATAGACACGTTTTAATTCCTGTCTGTATTAATTAATCACTCGAGAGTAGGCGAGGCTTTTTACGACCTCTTGTGTTGATGGAGTCAGACTTTTCAAAACCAATGTGTCTTTTGGTGCTACGCGCTGACTGTTTGAAGGCTTACGGCAGTTTCCCTCACAAAAAAAAAATGTTTTAAGATATTTTCTTTGTCTTAAGTTTAATGAAACGTTTGCCTGCGAAATCAATTTAGGATAAGAGTGCATTTACAGTCATGGTTTATTGGATCCTTGCGACGTTGGCCCTTTTTGCTCTCCAAACTTCAGCATATGTGCCACACAATGGTAAGTCAAATGCCTTGATGTTTTTTCTGTCTTTATTTTCATAGATCAGTTAAACATTGAAATTATTCTTGTTTTTTACATTATGAGGAGATATTGACCCTTCTGCTCTTTAGAAGTTTTACGAAGCACTTTGGGTTTTGAAATGTGTCCACTTGCATTGTTAATTGTCGAGGGTAAAAATGTTTTTTTTTTTTTAACAAAAACAGCAGTTTCAATGGCGAAAATTATTTTTAACCGCCATAAAAATGTTTATGAAAATTAAGATGGAAACTTAACGGGATTTGAAGACAATTGCGATGGAACACGTACGTATAGCTCAACATGAAAAGCTCTTTCAAACTTTGTGCACAATTGAGAAAAATGTGTTAGTATATTCAACATATTTACCCCCTGACTCAAACTGCCACTTATAGGCTAAATCCAGAGATTTTCCAATGACGTTTTTTTCATGCAGAAAGGGCGCATGGAAAGATGTGAAAATGAATTATGACAAACCTTTTGTGTTCAGCATGTTAATTATCCTCGACCTTGGTAGGACAGCTTGCAGAGTAGACTACTTACACTCGATTGTCTTTGCTGTGGCATGTTCGCTATAGGATCGCCACTTTACATGTTTACAGTGAGGTGTGCACACACCTTGCGGTTATGCTATATATCACCGTTCATTAGGCACTTTATAATGAAGAGCACATACTGTTATTTGTTACTCAGCTCCTGTTGTCTGTCTCTCTCAGACTCCAGACTCAACCTGAGGACGTTTGCAGGGATCTTCCTGTCGGTGACTGATGAGCCCATCGACTACATAGGGCTGGATGTACAGGAGGGTAGTGGCTCAGGGATGGGCCAGGAGCCAGTGAAGAAGCAGGAGCATGGCCATCACGGCCCTCGTCGCTCCACCAAGATTGTCATCTCTGAGGAGGCCCGCAGCTTCCTCCAGGGTCGCCTAGCAACGGCCTTCGTCCCCACAGTCTACACCCTGGTCTTCATTATCAGCGTCCCCCTCAACCTGATTGCCGTGGTGATGTTTGTGCGTCGTATCCGTCCGAGGAAGCCGGCGGTGATCTACATGCTGAACCTGGCCAGTGCCGACCTCCTCTTCGCCCTGCTGCTCCCCTTCAGGATCTCATACCATTTCCATGGCAACAACTGGGTTTATGGCCCCTTCATGTGTCGCCTGGTGACAGCAGCCTTCTACTGCAACATGTATTGCTCTGTCCTGCTCATGATGTGCATCAGCATCGACCGCTTCCTGGCGGTGGTTTACCCCATGGACTCCCTGACGTGGCGTAGTCCACAGACGGCCGCCGTGGTGTGTGGCGCCATGTGGCTGTTGGCCCTGGGAGGAGTGACCCCCCTCCTGCTCTCCAGACAGACCATCCACCTCCCGGATGTGGGCATCACTACCTGCCACGACGTGCAGGATGTAGACAAGCTCCGTGCCTACTACCTCTACTTCTTCCCCATTTACTCCTCCATCTTCTTCTTCATCCCTCTGGTGTTCACAGCTGTGTGCTACGTCCGTATTGTGCAGGCCCTGGCCGCGGCCAACGTGGAGAACCGCTCCAGGAAGTCTCGTGCGGTGGTGATGGCGGTGACAGTGCTGGTGGTGTTTGTGGCCTGCTTCACCCCCACCAATGTCATCCTCCTGGTGCACTACCTCAAGCTGGCCCACGGACGCAGTGACAGCTCCTACCAGGCCTACCTGCTCTCCATGTGTGTGGGCAGCATTAGCTGCTGCCTGGACCCGCTCATCTACTACTTTGGTTCGTCCCAGTGTCAGAGACAGGTGGCAGCTCTGCTGGGCTGCAGACAGGCTGGGCCAGGACCAGAGCTAAGCTCTCAGACAGGCAGTACCAGGACCAGCAGACTGGAGAGCATTCAGAGCACTGTGGGCAGTCATTACAGGAAGCTCATGGCCTGACGCTTAGGACTGCGAATTCAAACAGACTCTAGGGCTGCATCTCAATAGTCTAGAGCAGGGCTTCTTAAACTATGTGTTGTAACCCAAAGTGGGCCCTGGGCATGTGAGAGATAGGTCGCTAGTTATGATCTGCATCTATAATCACTCGGGCTGTCAAACTAAAACATTTCATAGAGTTCATCGCAGAATTTGGTGTGATTAATTGTGATAAATCGCAAAATCTGAATGATCTAAAATTGAGCTGTAATTTACCATTGCTTTTAATACAAAAAGCACTACAAGAATATTGACAACTTGATTTTGTCCAATGTAACATTAAGCAAAATCCATTAAATTGATAAAGCACACTATCTTTAACCTCAATGTCAACTTGTTTTGACATTGCATTGTTGTTTTTAGCAGTATAGATGATGTATTTTGGTTGCCTGACGACTCAAACTGAATTATTCCGCTGCTCTATGTTCAACTACATACTTCAGTCTTACTGCCATCGTTGAAGTCGTTTGTGGTTACGTCAAAATGAGGGGTGTTGTACAAAATAAAGTCATCAGTTCGTCTCTAACCAATCAGAGTATCAAAGCCTATGACACATTTTCTACATGCCGCTAATTCCCACGTGTTCTTGCTCTGGCCCAACGTAACTGATTAACTCTGACAGCCCTAGTAATCACACACTATTTCTTATTCATGTGGGTCTTTGGAGGATGATTTGGGTCACTAGAGAACGGTCAATTTCTAATTTGGGTCTCGAGCTGAAAAGGTTTAAGAACCCCTGGTCTAGGATGTCTTTGTCTCCTCCCTCATCTATTTCCCTTCATCTGCACTGATTTAAAACGTTATATAGATGAAGGCAACATATGGATGCCTGCCAGGCATTTTCGCTCACCTGTCCAGTACCTTTAGAACAATGCAGATGAAAGTAAGGAGACAAGGAGAGGACTCCACATAAGAGTATTGAGATGCAGCCACTGTTTACCCTGTCCACCTTGTCAAGTGAGGGAGCTTGAATTTATTGCACTTCTCTTTTTGATTGTCTTAATTGTTTTTTCATAGTTTGCGTTAAGTCAAGAGCCATATTTTAATGCCAGTCTACTGATATTTACTCGTCTATAAATGCTTTGTTACTGCAGATACTGTATATTGAGTAATGCTTAAGGCAAAATTCTGGAAAGATTCAATAAATTCCCAGATTTTCCAGAAATCCTGTTTGGAGGGATCCGGGAATCCTCCAACTAGGATTTTGGGAAAACCATAGAATTTATTGAATGTTCATGTAATTTTGTAACCTTAGTAAATAATACTGTTTAGTGTGCACTCTATACATATACAGTGTGTTGGGAAAGTAATCAGACCCCTTGACCTTTTCCATATTTTGTTATGTTAAAGTATTATTCTAAAATTGATTTTCCTCATCAATCTACACCCAATACCCCACAATGACAAATCAAAAACAGGTTTTTCTATTTTGTTTTTGTAAATGTATTAAAAATTAAAAACATACTTTATTTACATATTCAGACAGTTTGCTATTTGACTTGAAATTGAGCTGTTGCATCCTGTTTCCATTGATTATCCTCAAAGTTTCTACAACTTGATTGGAGTCCAACTGGTAAATTGAATTGATTGGACGTGATTTGGAAAGGCATACACCTGTCTATATAAGGTCACACAGTTGACAGTGATGTTGAGGAAATTGTCCGTAGAGTGCAGAGACTGGATTGTCACAAGGCACCGATCTGGGGAAGAGTATCAAAACATTTCTGAGGTAATGAAGTTCCCCAAGAACACAGTGGCCTCCATCGTTCTTAAATGAAAGAAGTTTGGAACCACCAAAACTCTTCCTAGAGCTGGTCGCCTGGCCAAACTGAGCAATCGGGGGAGAAGAACCCCGATGCAGCACTCCACCTATCAGGCCTTTATGGTAGAGTGGCCAGATGGAAGCACTCCTCAGTAAAAGGCACATGACAGCCCACTTGGAGTTTGACAAAAGGCACCTCAAGGACCATGAGGAACAAGATTCTCTGGTCTGGTGAAACCAAGATTGAATGCCAAGCGTCATGTCTGGAGGAAACCTGGCATCATCCCTACAGTGAAGCATGGGGTGGGAGCATCATGCTGTGGGGATGTTTTTCAGCGGCAGGGACTGGGAGACTTGTGAGGATCGAGGGAAAGATGAACAGAGCAAAGTACAGAGAGATCCTTGATTAAAACCTGCTCCAGAGAGCTCAGGACCTCAGACTGGGGAGAAGGTTAATCTTACAACAGGACAACGACCCTGAACACACAGCCAAGACAACGCAGGATTGGCTTCGGGACATGTCTCTGAATGTTCTTGAGTGACCCAGCCAGAGCCCGGACTTGAACCAGATCGAACATCTCTGGAGAGACCTGAAAATAGCTCGCCAGACCTGAAAATAGCTCCCCATCCAACCTGACATAGCTTGAGAGGATCTGCAGAGAAGAATGGGAGAAACTCCCCAAATACAGGTGTGCCAAGCTTGTAGCGTCATACCCAAGAAGACTTAAGGCTGTAATCGCTGCCAAAGGTGCTTCAACAAAGTACAGAGTAAAGGGTCAGAATACTTATGTATTTAGTTCATGACAATGTACAGGTAACACATGAGTAAATGAGGGATATAAAGTATATTGAAGCAGGTGCTTCCACACAGGTGTGGTTCCTGAGTTAAGTAAGCAATTAATATCCATTCATGCTTAGCGTCATATATATATATATAAATATTGGGAATACCATTATTTTGGCTACCATGGCTATGCCCCCATCCAGAGCACGAGTGGTCACTGAATGGTTTGATGAGCATGAAAATGATGTAAACCATATGCCTTTGCGGTCTCAGTCACCAGATCTCAACCCAATTGAACACTTAAGGCAGATTCTGGAGTGGTGCCTGAGAGTGTTTTCCACCACCATCAACAAACTCCAAATTATGGAATTTTCTCATGGAAGAATGGTGTAACATTCCTCCAATCGAGATGCAAGCAGTTGTAGAATCTATGCCAAGGTGCATTGAAGCTGTTCTGGCTCGTGGTGGCCTGCCCTGTTAAGACACTTAATGTTGCTGTTTCCTTTGTTTTGGCAGTTACCTGTATAATTACTATGTGCTCTATATAAACGTTTAAGAAATAGTCCATATTGTCATGCAGTGTCTCAAAACCACAGTATTAACATGAATAGTTTACATTGGCTGTCTACACATTTCAAGTTAAGTATGAAAGTAGTTGACGGTTATCTGATTTCTTAACTCCTCACTAACCTACAGGAAGTTTTACATTGTATAACCAATGATACATTTTATTCAGATTTACTTCAATGGAATTAGTTACAAAATGAGTTTGAATGTCTTTATTTAAATGTATGTTTGGACAGTTATATTGAACTGTTATAACTGTAACTATCAAAGAAACAGTAAAGACATGAAAACATTCACGGTAAAAACGTTAGCATTTTTTATCATTACATGGTCATATCACTCCCTGTGTATGTAATACATGATTTAAAGACGTATGAAAGTACATGTCATATTTGGTTAGATAGTTCTGGGATCAAAGTTCCACTAAAGAGATGTTGGGCACAATAGTGAGGATCTGGTTGTTTTGCTCAATCCATAGTCTTCTCTTCCTCTGTAGTCGGATTCTTCCCTGTAGTCAGATTCTTCTCCGTAGTCTTCTCTTCCTCTGTAGTCGGATTCTTCCCTGTAGTCAGATTCTTCTCCGTAGTCTTCTCTTCCTCTGTAGTCGGATTCTTCTCCGTAGTCTTCTCTTCCTCTGTAGTCGGATTCTTCTCTGTAGTTGGGTTCTTCTCAGTAGTCTTCTCTTCCTCTGTAGTCAGATTCTTCTCCGTAGTCTTCTCTTCCTCTGTAGTCGGATTCTTCCCTGTAGTCAGATTCTTCTCCGTAGTCTTCTCTTCCTCTGTAGTCGGATTCTTCTCTGTAGTCGGGTTCTTCTCAGTAGTCTTCTCTTCCTCTGTAGTCTGCTTCTCTTCCATAGTATCCTCATCCACCACCTTCTCCTTATGGTTGTCATCGGGGCACAGCTCTGAAATAAGGAGGATGTAAAGATTAGATACTAACAGAGAGATTTGTGTTGCATGAATACTACCCCTCAGTGTCACAGAGGAAGTTTGTTTCATATCCATTTCCTGACTAAATTGCATATCCTCTAGAATTCAGGCCATACTTGCTCTCAGCTATACGTCTTTACCACAGGAAAACGAGGATGCTTTATATGTAGATAACAAAAAGGACAGCATTTTTATTATGCTCGTAATGTCTCCCCCTTGTGGTTTTGCATGGTTATGACACCGTAGTTCGCCTGTGGTGGGCCAATGATAATGGCCATTGGTCTTTGCAGTAATTTCAACTTTCAACGAAAACAAGTTGAGCCTGTATATTGCTATGGAACTAGACCCTGACCATGAAATGGCCATTGTTTTTTCCTCTGTCTGCTCAAGATACAGTTAGAGAGGTACTTGTGACTGCTCATATGATTCAATTCCCCTCAAACACAGTGACAATTTGGACAAGCTTAAACTTTTATTGATTTTTTTCAGCATCTGTTACAGATAAAAAAAGATGAGGAGCGAAGAGAATCGCTGACCTGTTTCTCCATCATAGATGTGGTGTGTCTCTGGGAAGTTCAGGCACTCTGCCTGGTTCTTATAGGTGTCCAGGTATGTGGGATCCATTTTCCCTGACCTTGCTGAAAGAGAGGGGGGAGGGAGGCTGGTAAACAGTAACTTGCTTGTGAACTCTTTTAGGGCTAGTAACAGACAACAAAAGGCTCATCTTCCATTGTCATAGTGACCCCTTTGACAGAAATATACTGTTTCAACACCTTATCGATGTAGGGTCAACATTCACAATGCCCTATCTGGAGTACAGCCTGCCTACTGTCGTGGCCAAAAGTTTTGAGAATGACACAAATATTAATTTTCACAAAGTCTGCTGCTTCAGTGTCTTTAGATATTTTTGTCAGATGTTACTATGGAATACTGAAGTATAATTACAATCATTTCATAAGTGTCAAAGGCTTTTATTGACAATTACATGAAGTTGATGCAAAGAGTCAATATTTGCAATGTTGACCCTTCTTTTTCAAGACCTCTGCAATCCGCCCTGGCATGCTGTCAATTAACTTCTGGGCCACATCCTGACCAATGGCAGCCTGTTCTTGCATAATCAATGCTTGGAGTTTGTCAGAATTTGTGGGTTTTTGTTTGTCCACCCGCCTCTTGAGGATTGACCACAAGTTCTCAAAGGGATTAAGGTCTGGGGAGTTTCTTGGCCATGGACCCAAAATATTGATGTTATAACGAGAGAATCACTGACATGATGTCAGCTGATCCTTTTGTGGCAGGGCTGAAATGCAATGGAAATGTTTTTTGGTATTCAGTTCATTTGCATGGCAAAGAGGGACTTTGCAATTAATCTGATCACTCTTCATGACATTCTGGAGTATATGTAAATTGCCATCATACAAACTGAGGCAGCAGACTTTGTGAAAATGAATCTTTGTTTCATTATCAAAACTTTTGGCCACAGCTGTACACTGCTACTATTTATCAACATCAATGAGTGGGACCCGCTTGGGGCTAGCTTCGTCCCAGATCTGTATGTGCTTAAACAAAGTCATACATTTTGGTCATGACACTGAACCAACACAGCAGTTAGGAGTTGGTTAAAGCACATCCAGATGGGTCCAGACTTGTTTGGGAGTGGACTCAAATTGATTGTTTGAGTGGACTTACTAAACAGGAGTAGGTATCTGCCAGTGATTTCTCCATTACGAGAGGTGTCTGACCATAGTAGGCAGTCAGGGCAGGTCTCCAGGTACTGACCTTTGTGTTCAGACAAATGAACTGTGGATCCACAAAATTATCCATTATGATTAGGACATTTGATAACACCTTTTTAGGCCTGTTTCAACTAATACTTCCAAGAATTCAATAAAATCTTATACCAAATGTCAGGTTTAGTTTTGGTGCTTGTTTTAGTGATTACCAAATACTATATACTATATAATTATTAGGTAATTATAATGTTGCAAAATTTTTACCATGCCATTTCCAAGTACCTGAAAAATATCTAACTAAAATAAAGTGTAACATTATTTTATTCTTTGAATCTTTACAGGCTTATCATCATGACATAAAGTGAAGACAGCATGGTATAATGATAAGGCACAGGGTACAGTACAATGTACGTAATAAATAGGCAAGTGGTTAAAGTCCCTATTATTGAGCAGCTAAATGATTTCGTCATTAAGATGTAGAGCACTAGCCTGGTTGCCAAATCTGTTTCTGCTTCAGCCAACTCGCTCCTTTGTTGATGTCCTATTTGGCATAACGCCAGAGGAGGGTGTTGGCTAAAGCACAGACAGATCTGGCGAGCAGGCTAGTAGAGCACGGGTCACTTACTGTGAACTGTGGAGGTGGTGCCGGAGATGGTAGCATTTGTTGCACCGACAACGCATTTGCCATCACTGATAGATATTTAGGAAAACTTGTTAGCATAAAGTAGGTGCCAACCTGAGACATTCTCTTTGCTTTCCGAGAAAGGTGAGATTAAATGTCTACCATTGCAGATACTTTCCTAATATTTTTTAACGCCCAATGACATTCGTTACAGTCCACATTCATATCCACAACCTAACCAGACTTACATGCGGTATCCCCAACGTAGTGTGAGTACTTGATGGTCAGATGTAGCCGACAGGTCAATCCAGGAGCTTTTCAGAGTCCCCAAAGCTTTTTGGAAGACTGAATGATCCTTAGACCCCATCACATACACCCATTTGCCATAGATCTACCAGTCACAGACAAGGAAAAACCCATGAGTTTCAAACCATCTTCATTGCAGTATCCTTAACCTAACTTGGACCATTTGAAGTTGAAAAAAACAATAAAGGGTACACTCTTAGAATAAAGAGTTATTCTGGTGTCCCCATAGGAGAACCCTTTTGGTTACATGTAGAACCCTCTATGGAAAGGGTTCAACATGTAACCAAAAAGGGTTCTTCAAAGGGTTCTCCTATGGGGACAGCCGAAGAACTCTTTAAGGTTCTAGATACCACATTTTTTTCTAAGTGTAGAGTAGTACAGATGTATGATCTTAATTTGATCACTTTTTTGTTGCTGAGAATATTCCTACGCTGCAGGAAATGCAAATGACCTTTGCGATTTACATAAATTAACTGAAAACCCGCACTAACACACAGTTATATTAACAGTATTGCACTTTTCATGTAGGCTACTTTTGGCCAGCTAATAGCCTAACCACTGATCAAGCAACATTATGGACTAGATGTTCGAATCCTTTTGCTGAAGGATTTTCTTGCTATGACAATACTGGCAAAATGAAGATCCTAAATCTGTATGTATACTGCACAGCATCTGTCACTGTCCCAAAATAAATAATCACACATTCATTTGCCACAAATAGCTCTTATTTGTAAAATAAATGGCTGTGTCCCAAAATGACACCTTTCCCAGAGTCTTTGGCTCTGGCCAAAGTAGGTTTTCTGGATAGGGAGTAGAGTGTCATCTGCGACGTAGTCATTAAGTCTAAAGATCATGTTTAGTACTATGATCACAACTTACCTCAGTATGGTCCTCCAGTACCAGGGGTTTGACCAGTTCTTTACAGAGTGGTGCAGATGCAGCATTCAGAGAAGCTAGAGCTAGGAGAGATACGACTAGCTGGACAGACATAGTGAAAGATGAGAGAGATGGAGCAGAGACACGTGAGACGATAGTACAGTACAGCCAGAGCAGGACACCTCTACTTCTGGAGCATGTGCTTCACAGAGGCTTAGACAAAACACGGTTGCATAAGGGGCTATGTGGAGGAGGAAGAGGAGGGGAGGTTTTCAACAGGCTTCAATGCTTGAATGGATAAGTGAAGGCCTAAATCAGCATTCATATCCAGACTTTTCTTATATAACTCTGAATGGTTGTCCCCTCCCTGACTGAGTGGACACCATCTATTAGCTAGGGACCAGAACACTAAATAGAAACTTCTGTATGGGAATACTGCCCTTGAATTAATTCAAACAGCCTGGAAACCAGCTAAATGATGACGACCACAGTCTGATGAGGTAGCTTTTTACAACAAGTTAAATAATTAATCAAATGATCAATAGGGTGGAGAGTGTCTGGATTGGTATAGAACTACTGTAAAACAATGTTGCAGTATGAAGAGGGAGGAAGCCCTTGGTTTGGTGTATGTGCACATGGATTTATTTGCACATGAGGCCTACACTTTCTCATGGGTCACCTGGCAACCAACTGCCTTGGTCCCAAAACAAAATAGCTTTTTTTGGACTGTTTTGTTGTGCCCTTTTGTCTCATTTGGGATAAAGATGTAACAATGTGCTGACCCTTAGGAACCAATCAATTCATTCAGGGTGAAGGCTACATGGAAGCTGAAACAGGTAGCAATTGAAATAGATTGTAATGAAAGATGCCCCAGATGATGTGTCTGAAATTGTTATGCTGGTGAATGAGGACCCAAAAGCGACTTAACAGAAACAGAGTCTTTATTCCAGTCTTTAACAAAAACGATAATCCTGGAATATCTCAGGTAAAGTCAAAACAGGAAAACTGAAATCCTCTAGTCAGTAGAGGGGAATAACTGGAGATGCGACCACAGACTGCAGGTCGCTTCCGGAAGGCGCAGGCCGTAGCTGAACTAGACACCTGTTCACACGCAGCATCTGAAGAAGGCAAAAACACGACGGAACAAGAACACAGCACAGCAAACATCAAACAAGGATCCGACAAGGACAGACGCAGAAACAGAGGGAGAAATAGGGACTCTAATCAGAGGGCAAAATAGGGGACAGGTGTGAAAGAGTAAACGAGGTAGTTAGGACGAATGAGGAACAGCTGGGAGCAGGAACGGAACGATAGAGAGAGAGAGGGATAGAGAGAGAGGGAAAGAAACCTAATAAGACCAGCAGGGGGAAACGAATAGAAGAGGAAGCACAAGGACAAGACATGACAATATATGACAAAACATGACAGTACCCCCCCACTCACCGAGCGCCTCCTGGCGCACTCGAGGAGGAACCCTGGCGGCAACGGAGGAAATCATTGATCAACAAACGGTCCAGCACGTCCCGAGAAAGAACCCAACTCCTCTCCTCAGGACCGTAACGGAAGACGATGAAGAGGGAATCTAGGGCTATTACTCTTATAAAAATGAGACATGGGTAGAGAACTGTAAGCGTTAGAGCAATCAGGACCAAACAGGCCAGGAGAATAACAACTAGGGACAGACTGAGACACAGCAAGGCTAAGACCAGGAACAGGAGAGAGGCGGTGGCTGTGGACAGACTGAGACACAGCAAGTGCAGGAGCAGGACCAGGAGAGATGCGGTGGCAGGGGACAGACTGAGACACAGCAAGGGCAGGAGAGATGCGGTGGCTGGGGACAGACTGAGACCCAGCAAGGCCAGGTTGCAGAAGCAGAAAAAAAGTTACCGGACTTATTCTGCGCGCAGCCCGAACAAGCAGCCACGAAACGGCGCGTGTCACGCTCCTGAGTAGGCCACCAAAACTGCTGGCGAATAGAAGCAAGCGTACCCCGAACGCCGGGGTGGCCAGCTAACTTGGCAGAGTGAGCCAACTGAAGAACAGCCAGACGAGTAGAGACAGGAACGAAAAGAAGGTTACTAGGACAAGCGCGCGGCGACGGAGTGTGAGTGAGTGCTTGCTTGACCTGTCTCTCAATTCCCCAGACATTCAACCCGACAACACGCCCCTCAGGGAGAATCCCTTCGGGGTCGGTAGACGCTACAGAAGAACTGAAGAGACGGAATAAAGCATCAGGCTTGGTGTTCTTAGTACCCGGGCGATAAGAAATCACGAACTCGAAACGAGCGAAAAACAACGCCCAACGAGCTTGACGCGCATTGAGTCGTTTGGCAGAACGGATGTACTCAAGGTTCTTTTGGTCAGTCCAAACGACAAAAGGAACGGTCGCCCCCTCCAACCACTGTCGCCATTCGCCTAGGGCTAAACGGATGGCGAGCAGTTCGCGGTTAGCCACATCATAGTTACGTTCCGACGGCGACAGGCGATGAGAAAAATATGCGCAAGGGTGGACCCCATCGTCAGTATGGGAGCGCTGGGACAGAATGGCTCCCACGCCCACCCCCGACGCGTCTACCTCGACAATGAACTGTTTAGTGACGTCAGGTGCAACAAGGATAGGAGCGGATGCAAAACGCTTCTTGAGGAGATCAGTACAACAATCATACGACCGGTGAGGAGGAAGGGAGGTGGCTCTAGACCGACTGAAGACCGTGCGCAGATCATGATATTCCTCCGGCCCTCCTGTCAAATCACCAGGTTCCTCCTGTGAAGAGGGAGCAGAAGAAACAGGAGGAATAGCAGACATTAAACATTTCACATGACAAGAAACGTTCCAGGAAAGGATAGAATTACTAGACCAATCAAAAGAAGGATTATGACACACTAGCCAGGGATGACCCAAAACAACAGGTGTAAAAGGTGAATGAAAAATCAAAAAAGAAATGGTCTCACTATGGTTACCAGATACTGTGAGGGTTAAAGGTAGTGTTTCACATAATATACTGGGGAGAGGACTACCATCCAAGGCGAACATGACCGTGGGCTCCCCTAACTGTCTGAGAGGAATGTCATGTTCCCGAGCCCAGGCTTCGTCCATAAAACAGCCCTCCGCCCCAGAGTCTATTAATGCACTGCAGGAAGCTGCCGATCCGGTCCAGCGTAGATGGACCGGCAAGGTAGTACAGGTACTTGACGGAGAGGACAGAGTAGTAGCGCTTATCAGTCGCCCTCCGCTTACTGATGAGCTCTGGCCTTTAACTGGACATGAAATGACAAAATGACCAGCGGAACCGCAATAGAGACAGAGGCGGTTGGTGATTCTCCGTTCCCTCTCCTTAGTCGAGATGCGAATACCCCCCAGCTGCATGGGCTCAACACCTGAGTCAGTGGGGGAAGATGGTAGTGTCGGGGAGAGGGGGGACACAGTTAACGCGAGCTCTCTTCCATGAGCTCGGTGACGAAGATCTACCCGTCGTTCAATGCGAATAGCGAGTTCAATCAAAGAATCCACGCTGGATGGAACCTCCAGGGAGAGAATCTCATCCTTAACCTTAGCGTGGAGTCTCTCCAGGAAACGAGCGAGCAACGCCTGCTCGTTCCAGTTACTGGAGGCAGCAAGAGTGTGAAACTCTATAGAGTAATCCGTTATGGATCGATTACCTTGACATAGGGAAGACAGGGACCAGGAAGCTTCTTTCCCAAAAACAGAAAAAAGTTCTGATACTCGTTAGTACACTCAGCCCTTGCCTTCCAGATAGCTGTGCCCCACTCCCGAGCCCGTCCAGTAAGGAGTGATATGACGTAGGCGATCCGAGCTCTCTCTCTTGAGTATGTGTTGGGCTGGAGAGAGAACACAATATCACACTGGGTGAGAAAGGAGCGGCACTCAGTGGGCTGCCCAGAGTAACATGGTGGGTTATTAACCCTAGGTTCCGGAGACTCGGAAGGCCAGGAAGTAGCTGGTGCCACGAGACGAAGACTCTGAAACTGTCCTGAGAGGTCGGAGACCTGAGCGGCCAGGGTCTCAACGGCATGACGAGCAGCAGACAATTCCTGCTCGTGTCTGCCGATCATCGCTCCCTGGAACTCGACAGCAGAGTAGAGAGAATCCGTAGTCGCTGGGTCCATTCTTGGTCGGATCCTTCTGTTATGCTGGTGAATGAGGACCCAAAAGCGACTTAACAGAAACAGAGTCTTTATTCCAGTCTTTAACAAAAACGATAATCCTGGAATATCTCAGGTAAAGTCAAAACAGGAAAACTGAAATCCTCTAGTCAGTAGAGGGGAATAACTGGAGATGCGACCACAGACTGCAGGTCGCTTCGGGAAGGCGCAGGCCGTAGCTGAACTAGACACCTGCTCACACGCAGCATCTGAAGAAGGCAAAAACACGACGGAACAAGAACACAGCACAGCAAACATCAAACAAGGATCCAACAAGGACAGACGCAGAAACAGAGGGAGAAATAGGGACTCTAATCAGAGGGCAAAATAGGGGACAGGTGTGAAAGAGTAAACGAGGTAGTTAGGACGAATGAGGAACAGCTGGGAGCAGGAACGGAACGATAGAGAGAGAGAGGGATAGAGAGAGAGGGAAAGAAACCTAATAAGACCAGCAGGGGGAAACGAATAGAAGAGGAAGCACAAGGACAAGACATGACAATATATGACAAAACATGACAGAAATAGCCAAATCCACTCATTTGAAGGGGCATCAACATACTTTTGTATATATAGTGTATATATTTATACTCTGGACATTGCTCGTCCTAATATTTCTTTACTTTTAGATTTTCTTCAAATCAAATTGTATTTATCACATGCGTCAAATATAACAGGTAGACCGTAAAGTGAAATGCTTACTTACAAGCCCCTAACCAACAATGCAGTTTAAAAAATATGAATAAGAAATAAAAGTAACAAGTAGTTAAAGAGCAGCAGTAAAAAACGAGACTATATACAGGGGGTACCGGTACAGAGTCAATGTGTGGGGGCACCGGTTAGTCGAGGTAATTGAGGTAATATGTACATGTAGGTAGAGTTATTAAAGTGACTATGCATAGATAATAACAGAGAGCAGTGGCGTAAAAGAGTGGGGGCAATGCAAATAATCTTGGTAGCCATTTGATTAGGTGTTCAGGAGTCTTTTGGCTTGGGGGTAGAAGCTGACCTAGACTTGGCGCTCAGGTGCCGCTTGCCGTGCGGTAGCAGAGAGAACAGTCTTTGACAATGTTTAGTGCCTTCCTCTGACACCGCCTGATATAGAGGTCCTGGATGGCAGGACGCTTGGCCCCAGTGATGTTCTTGGCTGTACGCACTACCCTCTGTAGTGCCTTGTGGTCGGAGGCCAAGCAGTTGCAATACCAGGCAGTGATGCAACCCGTTAGGACGCTCTCGATGGATGTTCTCGAAGGATGCTCTCGATGGTGTAGCTATTCCCCCTCAGTCTCCTGAGGGGGAATAGGGGGTATAGGTTGTGCTCTCTTCACGACTGTCTTGGTGTGTTTGGACCACGTTAGTTTGTTGGTGATGTGAACATCAAGGACCTTGAAGCTCTAAACCTGCTCCACTACAGCCCCGTCGATGAGAATGGGGGCGTGCTCAGTCCTCCTTTTCCTGTAGTCCACAATCATCTCCTTGGTCTTGATCACGTTGAGGGAGAGGTTGTTGTCCTTGCACCACACGGCCAGGTCTCTGACCTCCTTCCTATAGGCTGTCTCGTTGTTGGTGATCAGGCCTACCACTGTTGTGTCATCAGCAAACTTAATGATGGTGTTGGAGTCGTGCCTGGCCGTGCAGTCATGAGTGAACAGGGAGTACAGGAGGGGACTGAGCACGCACCCCTGAGGGGCCTCTATGTTGAGGATAAGCGTGGCAGATGTGTTGTTACCTACCAATACCACCTGGGGTCGGCCCGTCAGGGAGTCCAGGATCCAGTTGCAGAGGGAGGTGTTTAGTCCCAGGGTCCTTAGATTTTTAATGAGCTTTGAGGGCACTATGGTGTTGAACGCTGACCTGTAGTCAATGAATAGCATTCTCAAATAGGTGTTCCTTTTGTCCAGGTGGGAAAGGACAGTGTGGAGTGCAATAGAGATTACATCATCTGTGGATCTGTTAGGGCGGTACGCAAATTGGAGTGGGTCTAGGGTTTCTGGGATAATGGTGTTGATGTGAGCCATGACCAGCCTTTCAAAGCACTTCATGGCTACAGATGACTACAGGTCATTTAGACATTTACATTTACATTTAGTCATTTCATTTCCAGAGGACAAATTGGTGCATTCACCTTTGACATCCAGTGGGACAGTCACTTAACAATAGTGCATTAAAACTTAGGGGGTGGGCATCCAGGTATCTGCTTCCGGAAAACGTGAGGGAGTTTGTTGGTTACCTGAGTGTTCTTGGGCACAGTATCTGCTTAAAACATGTTGGTATTACAGACTCAGACAGGGAGAGGTTGAAAATGTCAGTGAAGACACTTGCCAGTTGGTCAGTGCATGCTCGCAGTACACGTCCTGGTAATCCGTTTGGCCATAAGGCCTTGTGAATGTTGACCTGTTTAAAGATCTTACTCAAATCGGTTGTGGAGAGCGTGGTCACACAGTCATCCGGAACAGCTGGTGATCTCATGCATGTTTCAGTGTTACTTGCCTTGAAGCGAGCATAGAAGTACGTTAGCTCATCTGGTAGGCTCATGTCACTGGGCAGCTCTCATCTTTGCTTCCCTATGTAGTCTGTAATGGTTTGCAAGCCCTGCCACATCCGACGAGCATCGGAGCCGGTGTAGTACGATTCAGTCTTAGTCCAGTATTGACACTGCCTGTTTGATGTTTCGTTGGAGGGCATAGCGGGATTTCGTATAAGCCTCCGGGTTAGAGTCCCGCTCCTTGAAAGCGGCAGCTCTAGCCTTTAGCTCAGTGCAGATGTTGCCTGTAATCCATAGCTTCTGGTTGGGTTATGTACGTACGGTCACTGTGGGGATGACCTTATTGAGGAAGCCAATGACTGATGTGGTGTACTCCTCAATGCCATAGGAAGAATCCGGGAACATATTCCAGTCTGTGCTAGCAAAGTCCTGTAGCTTAGCATCTGCTTCATCTGACCACTTTTTTATTGACCGAATCACTGGTGCTTCCCGCTTAAATTTTTGCTTGTAAGCAGGAATCAGGAGGGTAGAATTATGGTCAGATTTGACAAATGGAGGGCGAGGGTGTATTGTTAGATATTACTGCACTGTTGGGGCTAGGAACACAAGCACTTTGATACACCTGCAATACCATCTGCTAAATACACTACCGTTCAAAGGTTTGGGGGTCACTTAAAAATCCTTAACAATTCCTGACATTTAATCCTAGTAAAAATTCCCTGTCTTAGTTCCGTTGGGATCACCCCTTTATTTTAAGAATGTGAAATGTCAGAATAATAGTAGAGAGAGAGTGAAATAATTTCAGCTTTATTTCTTTCATCACATTCCCAGTGGGTCAGAAGTTTACATACACTCAATTAGTATTTGGTAGCATTACCTTTACATTTATTTACTTGGGTCAAACATTTCGAGTAGCCTTCCACAAACTTCCCACAATACGTTGGGTGAATTTTGGCCCATTCATCCTGACAGATCTGGTGTAACTGTGTCAGGTTTGTAGGCCTCCTTGCTTGCACATGCTTTTTCAGTTCTGCCCACAAATTTTCTATAGGATTGAGGTCAGGACTTTGTGATGGCCACTCCAATACCTTGACTTTGTTGTCCTTCAGCCATTTTGCCACAACTTTGGAAGTATGCTTGGGGTCATTGTCCATTTGGAAGATCCATTTGCGACCAAGCTTTAACTTCTTGACTGATGTCTTGAGATGTTGCTTCAATATATCCACATAATTTTCCTACCTCATGATGCCATCTATTTTGTGAAGTGCACGAATCCCTCCTGCAGCAAAGCACCACCACAACATGATGCTGCCACTGCCGTGCTTCACGGTTGGGATGGTGTTCTTCAGCTTCCAAGCCTCCCCCTTTTTCCTCCAAACATAACGATGGTCATTATGACTAAACAGTTATATTATTGTTTCATCAGACCAGAGGACATTTCTCAAAAAATTACGATCTTTGTCCCCACGTGCGTTGCAAACTGTAGTCTGGCTTTTTTATGGCAGTTTTGGAGCAGTGGCTTCTTCCTTGCTGAGCGGCCTTTCAGGTTATGTCGCTATAAGACTCGTTTTAATGAGGATATAGATACTGTTGTACCTGTTTCCTCCAGCACCTCCTTTCGCATCGTGTCCCTTGTATATATTGTTTCTTTTTCGTTTTTACATATTTTTCTTCGCATATCTTTAAAAACATTTTGCTAAACCTAAGCTTCCGAATACTCTCCTGCAACCCGCCTCACCCAATGTAGCTATTTTTTCCTAAAGTATTTATATTTACTTCGGAACCGGAACCCCTCAACTGAAGCTAGCCAGCTAACCACATGCTATGCTAGCGGTCTTCAGCTAACCGGTCATCAGCTAACCTTTAGCTCAGAAAGCTCTCGCCAGTTCGACCAACGCGACGCTAACCAGAACATAACGGACCTATCTATTTTTTATCCCCGGATTCCCAATGCAGACGGAACATTTTTCAGCTGGATCTTCACAACTAGCTATCTAGCTAAACCGCAACCCCGGATGATTACTCCTGGCTAACGTTTCCACCCACTTAGCTTGAAGCTAGCCCGGCCAGAGCACCTGTGCTTACCACCGTAGCATACTCCTGGGCTACAATACCCGGGCCCACGACCGGTCTATCGATGTCACCGCATGAAGAGGAATAAACAGACTCACCCATCGCGACGTCCCCCAAAGACTAACTCTCTAGCCCTTGCTATCTCCTTGCTTGCTAATTCGGCCTGCTAACTGCTAGCTTGTTAGCCCTGGTCAGCTAACTGCTACCTTGTTTACCCCGGCCTGCTAACTGTTAGCTTGTTAGCACAGGCCTGCTAACCGTCTGCATCGCCGCGTCCCAAACACCCACTGGACCCATATGTACTTTCTATCTCTTTCCGATTTTTAATTTGTTTATACCTTCCGTAAACCTGCCTCACCCAATGTGATACGGAATCGATATTATTTTTTAATTTTTAGAACACACTCAAGAACCTCCAGAAGCTAACCAGCTAACTAGCTACAAGCTATTTAGTCATTGTTAGTTTTTTAACCTGGATAACACTCGCTGCCCCCTGGACACTGATCACTTGGCTACATAGCTGATGCACGCTGGACTGTCCATTAATCACGGTACTCCATTCTGCTTGTTTGTTTTATCTGTCGGCCCCGTTGCCTAGTCAACACCATTTTACCTGCTGTTGTTGTGCTAGCTGATTACCTGTTGTTGTCTCACCTACTGTTTTAGCTAGCTTTCCCAATTCAACACCTGTGATTACTGTATGCCTCGCTGTATGTCTCTCTCAAATGTCAATATACCTTGTATACTGTTTTCTCAGGTTAGTTATCATTGTTTTAGTTCACAAGCCCCTACTTCTACTCTTTATACCCCTGATACCTCCTTTGTCCCACCTCCCACACATGCGGTGACCTCACGCATTACAACCAGCATGTCCAGAGATACAACCTCTCTCATCATCACCCAGTGCCTGGGCTTACCTCCGCTGTACCCGCACCCCACCATACCCCTATCTGCGCATTATGCTCTGAATATATTCTACCATGCCCAGAAACCTGCTCCTCTTATTCTCTGTCCCCAACGCTCTAGGCGACCAGTTTTGATAGCCTTTAGCCGCACTCTCATACTACTCCTTCTCTGTTCCGCGGATGATGTGGAGGTAAACCCAGGCCCTGCATGTCCCCAGGCACCCTCATTTGTTGACTTCTGTGATCGAAAAAGCCTTGGTTTCATGCATGTCAACATCAGAAGCCTCCTCCCTAAGTTTGTTTTACTCACTGCTTTAGCACACTCTGCTAACCCTGATGTCCTTGCCTTGTCTGAATCCTGGCTCAGGAAGGCCACCAAAAATTCAGAGATTTCCATACCCAACTATAACATCTTCCGTAAAGGGGGAGGAGTTGCAGTCAACTGCAGAGATAGCCTGCAAAGTAATGTCATACTTTCCAGGTCCATACCCAAACAGTTCGAACTACTAATTTTGAAAATCACTCTCTCCAGAAATACGTCTCTCACTTTTGCCGCCTGCTACCGACCCCCCTCAGCTCCCAGCTGTGCCCTGGACACCATTTGTGAATTGATCGCCCCCCATCTAGCTTCAGAGTTTGTTCTGTTAGGTGACCTAAACTGGGATATGCTTAACACCCCGGCAGTCCTACAATCTAAGCTAGATGCCCTCAATCTTACACAAGCCATCAAGGAACCCACCAGGTACAACCCCAACTCTGTAAGCAAGGGCACCCTCATAGACGTCATCCTGACCAACTGGCCCTCCAAATACACCTCCGCTGTCTTCAACCAGGATCTCAGCGATCACTGCCTCATTGCCTGTATCCGCTACGGAGCCGCAGTCAAACGACCACCCCTCATCACTGTCACACGCTCCCTAAAACACTTCTGTGAGCAGGCCTTTCTAATCGACGTGGCCCGGGTATCCTGGAAGGACATTGACCTCATCCCGTCAGTTGAGGATGCCTGGTCATTCTTTAAAAGTAACTTCCTCACCATTTTACACTCAAGGTACTAAACGATATCATAACCGCCATCGATAAAAGACAGTACTGTGCAGCCGTCTTCATCGACCTTGCCAAGGCTTTCGACTCTGTCAATCACCATATTCTTATTGGCAGACCCAGTAGCCTCGGTTTTTCGGATGACTGCCTTGCCTGGTTCACCAATTACTTTGCAGACAGAGTTCAGTGTGTCAAATCGGAGGGCATGCTGTCCGGTCCTCTGGCAGTCTCTATGAGGGTGCCACAGGGTTAAATTCTCAGGCCGACTCTTTTCTCTGTATATATCAATGATGTTGCTCTTGCTGCGGGCGATTCCCTGATCCACCTCTATGCAGACGACACCATTCTATATACTTTCGGCCCGTCATTGGACACTGTGCTATCTAACCTCCAAACGAGCTTCAATGCCATACAACACTCCTTCCGTGGCCTCCAACTGCTCTTAAACGCTAGTAAAACCAAATGCATGCTTTTCAACCGATCGCTGCCTGCACCCGCATGCCCGACTAGCATCACCACCCTGGATGGTTCCGACCTTGAATATGTGGACACCTATAAGTACCTAGGTGTCTGGCTAGACTGCAAACTCTCCTTCCAGACTCATATCAAACATCTCCAATCGAAAATCAAATCAAGAATCTGCTTTCTATTCCGCAACAAAGCCTCCTTCACTCAAGCCACCAAGCTTACCCTAGTAAAACTGACTATCCTACCGATCCTCGACTTCGGCGATGTCATATACAAAATTGCTTCCAACACTCTACTCAGCAAACTGTATGCAGTTTATCACAGTGCCATCCGTTTTGTCACTAAAGCACCTTATACCACCCACCACTGCGACTTGTATGCTCTAGTCGGCTGGCCCTCGCTACATATTCGTGCCAGACCCACTGGCTCCAGGTCATCTACACGTCCATGCTAGGTAAAGCTCCGCCTTATCTCAGTTCACTGGTCATGATGGCAACACCCATCTGTAGCACGCGCTCCAGCAGGTGTATCTCACTGATCATCCCTAAAGCCAACACCTCATTCGGCTGCCTTTCGTTCCAGTACTCTGCTGCCTGTGACTGGAACGAATTGCAAAAATCGCTGAAGTTGGAGACTTTTATCTCCCTCACCAACTTCAAACATCAGCTATCTAAGCAGCTAACCTATCGCTGCAGCTGTACATAGTCTATTGGTAAATAGCCCACCCATTTTCACCTACCTCATCCCCACACTGTTTTTATTTATTTACTTTTCTGCTCTTTTGCACACCAATATCTCTACCTGTACATGACCATCTGATCATTTATCACTCCAGTGTTAATCTGCAAAATTGTAATTATTCGCCTACCTCCTCATGCCTTTTGCACACATTGTATATAGACTCCCCTTTTTTCTACTGTGTTATTGACTTGTTAATTGTTTACTCCATGTGTAACTCTGTGTTGTCTGTTCACACTGCTATGCTTTATCTTGGCAAGGTCGCAGTTGCAAATGAGAACTTGTTCTCAACTAGCCTACCTGGTTAAATAAAGGTGAAATAAAATAAATAAATAAAACATCTCTAGGAGAAAGAATGCGTCTCCTTCCTGAGCGGTATGACGGCTGCATGGTCCCATGGTGTTTATACTTGCGTACTAGTGTTTGTACAGATGAACGTGGTACCTTCAGGCATTTGGAAATTGCTCCCAAGGATGAACCGGACTTGTGGAGATCTACAATCATTTTTCTGAGGTCTTGGCTGATTTCTTTTGATTTTCCCATGATGTCAAGCAAAAAGGCACTGAGTTTGAAGGTAGGCCTTGAAATACATCCACAGGTACACCTCCAATTGACTCAAATTATGTTGATTAGCTTATCAGAAGCTTCTGAAGCCATGACATCATTTTCTGGAATTTTCCAAGCTGTTTAAAGGCACAGTCAACTTAGTGTATGTAAACTTCTGACCCACTGGAATTGTGATACAGTGAAATAATCTATAAACAATTGTTGGAAAAATTACTTGTGTCATGCACAAAGTAGATGTCCTAACCGACTTGCCAAAACTATAGTTTGTTAACAAGAAATTTGTAAACTTCCGACTTCAACTGTACATGGGCGTACAGATGCCCATTATCAGCAACCATCACTTCTGTGTTCCGATGGCACGTTGTGTTAGCTAATCCAATTTCATCATTTTCATTGGCTAATTGATTGTTAGAAAACCCTTTTGCAATTATGTTAGCACAGCTGAAAACTGTTGTGCTGATTAAAGAGCCAATAAAACTGGCCTTCTTTAGACTAGTTGAGCATCAGCATTTGTGGGTTCGATTACAGGCTCAAAATGCCAGAAATTCGTCAGTCTATTCTTGTTCTGAGAAATGAAGGCTATTCCATGCAAGAAATTGTCATGAAACTGAAGATCTCGTACAACACAGTGTACTACTCCCTTCACAGAACAGAGCAAACTGGCTCTAACCAGAATAGACAGGGGAGTGGGAGGCCCCGGTGCACAACTGAGAAAGGGAACAATTATGTTAGTGTCTAGTTTGAGAAAGACACCTCACAAATCCTCAACTGGCAGCTTCATTAAATAGTACCCTCAAAACACCAGTATCAATGTCAACAGTGAAGAGGCGACTCCAGGATGCTGGCCTTGACAGAGTTCCTCTGTCCAGTGTCTCTGTTCTTTTTCCCTATCTTTTCTTTTTATTGGCATGTCTGAGATATGGCTTTTTCTTTGCAACTTTCCCTAGAAGCAAAGATCTCGAGAGCCCTTGGTTCTCTATGGTGTTTAGGTCAGAGGGTGACTAGGGGCGTGTTCTAGTCTTTTCATTTCTATGTTGGTGCTCTTAGTATGGTTCCCAATTATATGCAGCTGATGTTCATTGTCTCTAATTGGGGATCATATTTAGGAAGCCCTTTCTCCCACCTGCTTTGTGGGATATTGTTTTGTGCATGTTGCACCACTGATGTCACAATTTGTTGTTTGTTTATTGTTTTGTTTGGAAGTTTCCCTTTATTTAAAGATGTGGAACTTTAATCACGCTGCACCTTGGTTCGTCCATTTTCACGAGCGTGACAGAATATCCCACCAAGCAAGGACCAAGCAGCGTGTTCATGAGGTAAAGGAGTTTTGGACATGGGAGGAAATCATAGGGGGATGCGAGACCCTTCCTTGGCGGGAGTCGTAGAGGACTCAGGAAGGACAGCGACGACGCCGGGGACCACGGCCACAGAAACACCAAGATTATTTTGGGGGGTGGCACATGGTGCTGGCGGCTGAGCAGAGGGAAGAGCCAGAGACCGTCAAGGAGGCGATGGAGAAGTTGAGAGAGGAGAGAGATGTTGGTCAAGTGTGTTCTGCTCAACATTCGACCCGAAGAGCCTGTCAGCATTCTGGTGAAGTCTGTGCCGGCTTCACGCATCTGGCCTCCAGTGTGCCTTCCCAGCCCGGTACGTCCTGTGCCGGCTCCACGCACTCGACCTGAGGAGCGTGTCATCAGTCCGGTGCAACTTGCGCCGATGCCCAGTCCAGGCACGGTGTCCAGGCCGCTCCAAGGCCGGAGCCTTCCTCTGTGCCGGTGTCCAGGCACGGCGTTCAGTCCCGCTCCATGGCAAGAGCCTTCCTCTGCGCCGGTGCCCAGTCCAGGCAAGGCATCCAGTCCCGCCCCAAGGTCGGAGCCTTCCTCTGCGCCGGTGCCCAGTCCAGGCACAGCGTCCAGTCCCGCTCCTAGGCCGGAGCCTTCCTCTGCACTGGTGCCCAGTCCAGGCACAGCGTCCAGTCCCGCTCCAAGGCCGTAGCCTTCCTCTGCGCCGGTGCCCAGTCAAATCAAATCAAATCAAATTTATTTATATAGCCCTTCGTACATCAGCTGATATCTCAAAGTGCTGTACAGAAACCCAGCCTAAAACCCCAAACAGCAAACAATGCAGGTGTAAAAGCACGGTGGCTAGGAAAAACTCCCTAGAAAGGCCAAAACCTAGGAAGAAACCTAGAGGAACCGGGCTATGTGGGGTGGCCAGTCCTCTTCTGGCTGTACCGGGTAGAGATTATAACAGAACATGACCAAGATGTTCAAATGTTCATAAATGACCAGCATGGTCAAATAATAATAAGGCAGAACAGTTGAAACTGGAGCAGCAGCACAGTCAGGTGGACTGGGGACAGCAAGGAGCCATCATGTCAGGTAGTCCTGGGGCACGGTCCTAGGGCTCAGGTCAGTTGAAACTGGAGCAGGAGCATGGCCAGGTGGACTGCTCCATGGCAGGAGCCTTCCCCTGCGCCGGTGCCCAGTCCCGCTCCAAGGCCGGAGCCTTCCTCTGCGCCGGTGCCCAGTCCAGGCACGGCATCCAACCCAGCTCCATGGCCGGAGCCCTCCTCTGCACCGGTGCCCAATCCAGGCACGGCATCCAGTTCCGCCCCAAGGCCGGAGCCTTCCTCTGCGCCGGTGCCCAGTCCAGGCATGGCATCCAGTCCCGCCCCAAGGCCGGGGCCTTCCTCTGCGCCGGTGCACAGTCCAGGCACGGCGTTCAGCTCGGCGCCGGGGTCTGGGCGGGGGCTACGACCCGCACCAGAGCCGCCACTGACACTAGTCACCCCCCTACCCTCCCCATTTGATTTCAGGTTTTGCGGCCAGAGTCCGCACCTTTGGGGGAGGGGGGGGGGGGTACTGTCACACGTGACTAGGGGGTGTTCTAGTCTTTTCATTTCTATGTTGGTGCTCTTAGTATGGTTCCCGATTAGTGGCAGCTGATGTTCATTGTCTCTAATTGGGGTTCATATTTAGGAAGCCCTTTCTCCCACCTGCTTGGTGGGATATTGTTTTGTGTATGTCAGGTCGCAGTTGCAAATGAGAACTTGTTCTCAACTTGCCTACCTGGTTAAATAAAGGTGAAATAAAATAAAATATGTGCATGTTGCACCACTGATGTCACGATTCGTTGTTTGTTTATTGTTTTGTTTGGAAGTTTCCCTTTATTAAAAGATGTGGAACTTTAATCACACTGCGCCTTGGTCCGTCCATTTTCACACTACCTACATGTACAAATTACCCCGACTAATCTGTACCCCCGCACACTGACTCGGTACCCCCTGTATATAGCCTCATTATTGTTATTTTATTGTGTAACTTTTCTAGAATTTTTGACTTTGCATGAACTGCACTGTTGGATAAGGGCTTGTAAGTAAGCAATTCATGGTAAGGTCTACACTTGTTTTCGGTGCATGTGACAAAGTTTGATTTGATTATATACACCCAGTCACTACAAAGATATAGGCGTCCTTCCCAACTCAGTTGCTGGAATGGAAAGAAAACGCTCAGGAATTTCAACATGAGGCCAGTGGTAAATTTAAAACAAGTTACAAAGTTGAATGGTTACTCCACAATATTAACCTAAATGACAGAGTGAAAAGAAGGAAGCCTGTACACAATACAAATATTCCTGAACATGCATCCTGTTTGAGATAAGGCACTAATGTAAAACTGCAAAAAAAATAGGTGAATAAATTAACTTTATTTCCTGAAAACAAAATGTTATGTTTGGGGAAAATCCAACACATCACTGAGTACCGCTCTCCATATTTTCAAGTATGGTGGTGGCTGCATCATGTTATGGGTGTGCTTGTCATCAGCAAGGACTATGGAGGTTTTTAGGATTTAAAAAACGGAGTAGAACTAAGCACAGGTAAAATCCTAGAGCAAATCTGGGTCAGTCTGCTTTTCCAACAGACACTGGGAGACAAATTCACCTTTCAGCAGGACAATAACCTGAAACACATGGCCAAATATACAATGGAGTTGTTTTCCAAGATGATGTTAAATGTTCCTGAGTGGCCTAGTTACAGTTTTGACTTAAATTGTCTTGAAAATCTATGGCCAGACTTGAAAATGTCTGTCTAGCAATGTTCAACAAACAACTTGACAAAGCTTGAAGAATTTTAAAAATAATAATGTGAAAGTATTGTACAATCTAGGTGTGCATAGCTCGTAGACTTACCAAAGGTGATTATAACGTATTATAACGTATTATAATGTATTGACTCAGGGGTGTGAATACCTATGTGATTTCATTTTCAATAAATTAGCAAACATTTCTAAAACATGTTTTCACTTCGTTATTATGGGGTATTGTGTGTAGATATTTAATCTATTTTTAATTCAGGCTGTCACACAACAAAATGTGGAATAAGTCCAGGGCTATGAATACTTTCTGAATGCACTTTACATGTTGGATGCACGTCTACAACTAAACCAAAAATAAAAGTTCAAGAATAGGATTAAGCCAGTGGCTCAGATGAAACTATCCAAGCATTAGATATCCTTTAAATTGTCATATTTGTCTGCGTTGTCAACCAAACACAATTCAATAATACTTTTGTAATATAGGAAATAGTCTAAAGTTAAGGCTATTTTACAAAATAATGTAACAGTATTTATTCAACTTTAAAATAAGTAACACATCCATGACCACATTTTACAGGTCTGTGCAGGTCTTCACAATTTCTATAATAACCTGCACAGAATCATGAACAGCATTGATCACTTGCACTATGTACTTTTAATGTAATCTCAACTGCAATCCATGTCATTTGGTTGTTCGATTAGATGAAGCAATGGGAAACACATTAAGTTGTTGTATAAATACAAAATATCTGACATATACTGAACAAAAATATACAATTTCAAAGATTTTACTGAGTTATAGTTCATATAAGGAAATTAGTCAATTGAAATGAATTCAATAGGCTCTAATCTATGGATTTCACATGACTGGAAATACAGATATGTGTAAGGACAAACGCTGGGAGACGAGATGCAAGTACAGGGCGTGAACATTTAATAAACAACGGACATGAAACAGAACACGGACAGCGTTTGGACAGCGAAAACAAAACGACAATGCTGACTTTGGGATCTAGAGGGGGAAATCAACAAAGTGCAGGAGTCCAGGTGATTCCAATGAAAAGCTGATGTGCGTAATGATAGTGACAGGTGTGCGTAATGATGGGCCCCCTGGCGCCCTCGAGCGCCAGAGAGATATGCATCTGGTCACAGAAACTGTACCTTAAAAAAGTTAAGGGCGTGGATCAGAAAACCAGTCAGTATCTTGTGTGACCACCATTTGCAGAACGACATCTCCATCGCATAGAGTTGATCAGGCTGTTGATTGTGGCCTGTGGAATGTTGTTCCACTCCTCTTCAATGGCTGTGCAAAGTTGGATATTGGCGGGAACTGGAACACGCTGTCATACATGTCAATCCAGAGCATCCCAAACATGCTCAAACAGTGACGTTTGGTGAGCATGCAAGTCATGGAAGAACTGGGACATTTTCAGCTTCCAGGAATTGTGTACAGATCCTTGCGACATGGGGCCGTGCATTATCATGCAGAAACATGAGGTGATGGCGGCGGATAAATGGCATGACAATGGGCCTCAGGATCTCGTCACGGTATCTCTGTGCATTCAAATTGCCATCGATAAAATGCAATTGTGTTCATTGTCCATAGCTTATGCCTTATGCCATACCATAACCCCACCACCATGGGGCACTCTGTTTACAGTGCAAATCTCTCAAAGCCATACACATGGTCTGCGGTTGTGAGGCTTGTTGGACATACTACTAAATTATTTAAAACAACGTTGGAGAAGGCTTGTGGTAGAGATATTAACATTCAATTCTCTGGCAACAGCTCTGGTGAACACTCCTGCAGTCAGCACTTGAAACATCTGTGACAATGTTGTGTGACAAAACTGCACATTTTAGTGGCCTATTGTCCCCAGCACAAGGTGCACATATGTAATGAGCATGCTGTTTAATCAGCTTCTTGATATGCCACACCTGTCAGGTGGACGGATTATCTTGGCAAAGGAGAAATGCTAACTGACATGGATGTAAACAAATTTGTGGACAAAATTTGAAAGAAATAAGCATTTTGATCTTTTATTTCAGCTCATGAAAAATGGGACCAAAACTTTACATGTTGCATTTATATTTTTGTTCAGTGTAGTATTCCCATTTTAACTTTGTTGTGCTTTTAAATGCTTGAAAGTGCAGTAATAACACATTTAGATGACAACTAAACCACAAATCTGACATTGTTTTTCCATTGTAATTTGGTTGTGTTTTAGATGATTAAGATCAAAGTGATAGCACATTGGGAATTCAACAAACTTCTCTTTTTTTTAAGTGGGTGATTAAATGTTGAAATCTCACTGATCAATGTCAACCAAATATTACCCAAATTTCCACATTGAAATTATGTGGTGTGCCCAGTGGGCATAGCCTACACAAACACATACAGTACACATACAGACAAGGAATCAACATGTTGAATGAGAGAAGATCAGCTTTATACCAGCATATTCAAAACCCATGTAGTACTTCTATTTCTATGTATTTACAAAACATAACACAAGAAAAAGGAAATGAACACGTTACAAATGGAAACAAACATTAACAAAATGTGGAATAAAAAATGTAGAGCGTTCAAATTTACAAATGCATCTTTCAGTATTTACATTTGTGACTTTGAACTAACATGAAAACAGAAGGCTCTGTACTGGTGTCCTCTAGTTCACCATCCCCCTCTCTCTTTCTGTCCATTTGTAAGATAATATACATAAAACATAGAGGAGATAGATTTGTGAGCTTTACAGGTATACGTATGTGAGGGAGTAGTAAAATCCACCTCTAAATAATATTGTAATAATCTAACATGGACTAAGGATTAGGTTTAAAACAATACGAGATACACCTACTGTATTTCACCTCCACACAAACTCTCCAAAATACATTAAGATCACAGTTTGTCCGGATGACAATAATAAATTAAGAGAATGATTTAACTCTGTGTTTTTAAAGGCCCAGTGCAGTCAAACTAGATTCTTATTTTTTAACCATTTAAATAGTTAAATATTGAAGTAAGGTACTTAATTGTTACACAGAAATGATTTGATATTGAGATAAAAACAACAGCATTGGACCTTTAAGAATACCTTCACACAAACCCTCTACAACCATTGTCAACCATTGTCAACCATTGCTGCAGTTTTTGTCTTCCTTTTTTCATCAATCAAAATATTTTTTGATATTTGTAAAGCGCTTTTCATTATACAGAATAATCTCAAAATGCATAAAATAAAAAAAACAAATTGACACAAGACAGGGCAACTGACACAATTAACCCAGATAACGCTACAAGGGACAAGGACACCAAGGAGCACAGCTATCAACAGAAAGCCTTACTACATAGAAAGGTCTTTAGGCCCGTTTTAAAGGAGCCCAGAGTCTGTGGTGCCTTCAGGTGGTCATGGTGAGCATTCCAGAGGCTTGGGGCGGTCAAGCTGAAAGCCTGATCCACATGGAGCGGAGCTTGGTCCTGGGGTCGTGGAGGAGCAGGCTATCGCTTGACCTGCGGGTGGAGTTATGGAGGGAGAGCAGTTATTTGAGATAAGCAGGAGGGTTTTTCTATTCAAACCGGAATGAGATGGGGAGCCAGTGCAGAGATGCCAGGATGGGGGTGACGGGATAGTGTTTCCGCACTCTCATCAGGATCGTGGCAGCATTGTTCTGGGTATATTGGAGCTTCAGGTGACTCCTGCCAGGGATCCCGATGAAGTGTGTTGCAGTAGTCCAGCATTGAGGAGATAAAGGCATGGATGAGTTTCTCTGCGTTAGTCTGAGTGAGGGTGAGAGTTTGGCAATGTTCTTGAGGTGATAGAATGACGCTTGGCTTTACAACGTTGTTTGATCTGGCTGTCAAAGGTCTGGGAGGAATCAAGCTTTACACCCAGATTGTAAATTAAGGGGGAGAGAGGGATGTTCTGTCCTGCTATGGTTAGGTGTGTTTTTGGTGAGTGCTGGACCTGGTGGGGGCTGCCAACAAGTAGAGCCCCGGTTTTGCTGCTGTTCACTTGAAGGAAGTTTTGCTTTATCCATGCCCTTATCTCCTCAAAGCAGGTATTTAAAAAAATCTACAGTTTTGCATTAATTGAACAATCATAACAGGTTGCATCATTTTTTAAAAGGCAGAAAACCAACCACTGGAATTCTCTCTGTTCTCTCCATGTCAGATGTGTAATCGTTAGATTGGTGAATCTCTGTTTTGTAGGTGTTTATGTTCCTGGTCAAGACATAGATACAAGAATGATATCTGCATTTATGTCTCATCTAATTCACCATTGTCTCTCTCTCTTTGCAGTCAACATAGCACATCAAATCCAAGTGTATGGAGCTGAAAATAAAATAAGAGCTCTTGGTGAATGTTCACTGTGGGACCAAGATCTCAAATCACTGAAGCTGTTGCCCAGTTCCAGTCCCACATAGCCTTTATCCCAGGTTGTTGTGTATCCAATAAGAATGAAGTTGACAATATAATTCATCCAAATCAAGACATAACAACTGCAGGTGGGGAGACAGGCCAGAACGCTATCCTCTCGAATTTCTTTACACTTGAGGGTTTTCAGTTTCTTTTCCACAAGATGGTGGCGCATGGTACATATTTCTGTGTTAACAGACTTAGCACAACTGAGAGTGTGCAGTGACATACATTTCTAAATATTCAGAGATGTTTTATTTCAGTTTCTTTATACAGTCTCTGATGGTAGGTGTTGATGAACAAAGCAGGTCACAAATGTAAAATGGGGAGGAAACAGAAAAGAAGAAGAGGCCAAGGGGAGAATGAGGCTTGGGTCCACTGTCCTGGTAGAGATATCACAGAGAGGAAGAGCCGGGGAGCTTAGATGACATCACATCCTGTCTCTGTGCGTTCCACCAATCCACACCACTAACTGACCAGCTGGCGAAGCCTTCACACACTCATGGTCATGTTTGGAGAATACTGCAGAGAGAAACAGAGGAAATATTATCAATACATAATAATAATTATGGAAATATAATCAATGCATAATAATTTAGTGGGTTCTTGTATTTGTCATATTTCACACATGCGAAATGTAATATGCATTTTTGACTTGGAAAAGTTTTTTTTTTTGCATATCCCAACTCCCTGAGTGCCCCTGAACAAGGCAGTTAACCCACTGTTCCTAGGTTGTCATTGTAAATAAGAATTTGTTCTTAATTGACTTGCCTAGTTAAATAAAGGTTAAATAATTTAAAAAAAAAATAAATGTAGGGTTAAGTGCCTTGCTCAAGGGCACATTGACACATTTCTCACCTTATTGGCGCTGGGATTTGAACAAACAACCTTTCGGTTAATGGTCCAACGTTCTAACCGCTAGGCTAACTGCCGCCAAACGCACATCAATACCCCTATGAAGCCAAACGCACATAATGTATCGACTTCACTTCCACAGTTTGTAAAATTCAGACAACTGCTTGAGGATTGCCCCTTGGACCAGGTGTGAATGTTCTCGGGGACTAACAGACAACTGCTTGAGGATTGCCCCTTGGACCAGGTGTGAATGTTCTCGGGGACTAACAGACAACTGCTTGAGGATTGCCCCTTGGACCAGGTGTGGATGTTCTCGGGGACTAACAGACAACTGCTTGAGGATTGCCCCTTGGACCAGGTGTGAATGCTCTCGGGGACTAACAGACAACTGCTTGAGGATTGCCCCTTGGACCAGGTGTGAATGTTCTCGGGGACTAACAGACAACTGCTTGAGGATTGCCCCTTGGACCAGGTGTGAATGTTCTCGGGGACTAACAGACAACTGCTTGAGGATTGCCCCTTGGACCAGGTGTGAATGCTCTCGGGGACTAACAGACAACTGCTTGAGGATTGCCCCTTGGACCAGGTGTGAATGTTCTCGGGGAATAACAGACAACTGCTTGAGGATTGCCCCTTGGACCAGGTGTGAATGTTCTCGGGGACTAACAGACAACTGCTTGAGGATTGCCCCTTGGACCAGGTGTGAATGCTCTCGGGGATTAACCTGCCAAACCATTTTAAATCAAATGTTGATGGCCCATTAGCAGGTAGTTAAATATGCTCAGTTGAGAGTCGGTGTGAGGGTTGTGCCTGCATGAGTAGTATGTATATTATTTTACATATTAGTGTAGGTTAACAGCAAGGATAAACCGATATCACAAGATGCCTTGCTCATATCGATATCAAAGGATAACGATATCATACCGAATGATCGATATTGGTGCCCGCCACCAGTGTGAACAAGTAGAGCACACACACACTGAAATGGCCCTTCACGTACCCGCGGTGGTTGGTGAAACATTGTGTTGGTATGTATTGGAGAATTTCAGTGTTCAGGCCGTTATTATTATCTATTATCAACACCATACACTAACAATATATAATTAGTAGTGATGTGTTCTGACTTTGAAAATAGGAAATATCCTTATTCATGTCACTGAGGGAGAGAGAGGAATGTAGAACGTTTACATCCTGTCAGGATATGTTATTGTTGGACATCAGGGATCCTATGAGGAGGAGTGAAGAGATGAAGTGAGGAAGAACACATATCACTAAAGTTCTGCCTAGCAATAAACACATCATGCTTAGAGGGAAGGAGGATACTTCCTAGGGAGTTCTGCCTAGCAATAAACACATCATGCTTAGAGGGAAGGAGGATACTTCCTAGGGAGTTCTGCCTAGCAATAAACACGTCATGCTTAGAGGGAAGGAGGATACTTCCTAGGGAGTTCTGCCTAGCAATAAACACGTCATGCTTAGAGGGAAGGAGGATACTTCCTAGGGAGTTCTTCCTAGCAATAAACACGTCATGCTTAGAGGGAAGGAGGATACTTCCTAGGGAGTTCTTCCTAGCAATAAACACGTCATGCTTAGATGGAAGGAGGATACTTCCTAGGGAGTTCTGCCTAGCAATAAACACGTCATGCTTAGAGGGAAGGAGGATACTTCCTAGGGAGTTCTTCCTAGCAATAAACACGTCATGCTTAGAGGGAAGGAGGATACTTCCTAGGGAGTTTTTCCTAGCAATAAACACGTCATGCTTAGAGGGAAGGAGGATACTTCCTAGGGAGTTCTGCCTAGCAATAAACACATCATGCTTAGAGGGAAGGAGGATACTTCCTAGGGAGTTCTGCCTAGCAATAAACACGTCATGCTTAGAGGGAAGGAGGATACTTCCTAGGGAGTTCTGCCTAGCAATAAACACGTCATGCTTAGAGGGAAGGAGGATACTTCCTAGGGAGTTCTGCCTAGCAATAAACACATCATGCTTAGAGGGAAGGAGGATACTTCCTAGGGAGTTCTGCCTAGCAATAAACACATCATGCTTAGAGGGAAGGAGGATACTTCCTAGGGAGTTCTGCCTAGCAATAAACACATCATGCTTAGAGGGAAGGAGGATACTTCCTAGGGAGTTCTTCCTAGCAATAAACACATCATGCTTAGAGGGAAGGAGGATACTTCCTAGGGAGTTCTGCCTAGCAATAAACACGTCATGCTTAGAGGGAAGGAGGATACTTCCTAGGGAGTTCTGCCTAGCAATAAACACGTCATGCTTAGAGGGAAGGAGGATACTTCCTAGGGAGTTCTGCCTAGCAATAAACACGTCATGCTTAGAGGGAAGGAGGATACTTCCTAGGGAGTTCTTCCTAGCAATAAACACGTCATGCTTAGAGGGAAGGAGGATACTTCCTAGGGAGTTCTGCCTAGCAATAAACACGTCATGCTTAGAGGGAAGGAGGATACTTCCTAGGGAGTTCTGCCTAGCAATAAACACGTCATGCTTAGAGGGAAGGAGGATACTTCCTAGGGAGTTCTGCCTAGCAATAAACACGTCATGCTTAGAGGGAAGGAGGATACTTCCTAGGGAGTTCTGCCTAGCAATAAACACGTCATGCTTAGAGGGAAGGAGGATACTTCCTAGGGAGTTCTCCTAGCAATAAACACGTCATGCTTAGAGGGAAGGAGGATACTTCCTAGGGAGTTCTGCCTAGCAATAAACACGTCATGCTTAGGGAGGGAAGGAGGATACTTCCTACTTCCTAGGGAGTTCTGCCTAGCAATAAACACGTCATGCTTAGAGGGAAGGAGGATACTTCCTAGGGAGTTCTGCCTATAGCAATAAACACGTCATGCTTAGAGGGAAGGAGGATACTTCCTAGGGAGTTCTGCCTATAGCAATAAACACGTCATGCTTAGAGGGAAGGAGGATACTTCCTAGGGAGTTCTTCCTAGCAATAAACACGTCATGCTTAGAGGGAAGGAGGATACTTCCTAGGGAGTTCTTCCAAGCAATAAACACGTCATGCTTAGATGGAAGGAGGATACTTCCTAGGGAGTTCTGCCTAGCAATAAACACGTCATGCTTAGAGGGAAGGAGGATACTTCCTAGGGAGTTCTGCCTATAGCAATAAACACGTCATGCTTAGAGGGAAGGAGGATACTTCCTAGGGAGTTCTTCCTAGCAATAAACACGTCATGCTTAGAGGGAAGGAGGATACTTCCTAGGGAGTTCTTCCTAGCAATAAACACGTCATGCTTAGATGGAAGGAGGATACTTCCTAGGGAGTTCTGCCTAGCAATAAACACGTCATGCTTAGAGGGAAGGAGGATACTTCCTAGGGAGTTCTTCCTAGCAATAAACACGTCATGCTTAGAGGGAAGGAGGATACTTCCTAGGGAGTTTTTCCTAGCAATAAACACGTCATGCTTAGAGGGAAGGAGGATACTTCCTAGGGAGTTCTTCCTAGCAATAAACACGTCATGCTTAGAGGGAAGGAGGATACTTCCTAGGGAGTTCTTCCTAGCAATAAACACGTCATGCTTAGAGGGAAGGAGGATACTTTCTAGGGAGTTCTTCCTAGCAATAAACACGTCATGCTTAGAGGGAAGGAGGATACTTTCTAGGGAGTTCTTCCTAGCCACCGTGCTTCTACACCTGCATTGCTTGCTGTTTGGGGTTTTAGCCTGGGTTTCTGTACAGCACTTTGAGATACCAGCTGATGTAAGACGGGCTTTATAAATACATTTGATTTGATCCACTGTTCAGCTGTCCGACCCTTTGGGTGAATAAACTTGGTTGGAGCTTTTATTGTTGTCCGTCAGTTTTTACTCTGTTATTTAGAACCTAACAGTAGGCTTTAGTGAAAGTTGGTAAAACGTTTGAATCTTTAGGCCTACTGCTAGAAAATGTACCAATAGTCCTAATGTGTCTATGGTACTTTGAATAACCTCACAGTTAATCAGTCTGAGTTATAATGTACAAAACAGTCTTCTACGTACAGATATTCTACCAATAACACGTGTAAGTGAGGTTGTGGGTACGAACTCACGCTCTCGTTCTGAAAGGGGTTGAGGAAGTTGCCACCCATCTCTCCATCTTCTCTGGGGGTCCCCGGCTGGTTACTCAGACTCAGGTTACCAGGTGAGTTCTAATCAAGACCAACCATAAAACACAGAAATATCATCTATCAAATAGCTATACATACCATACTATACTATATAGGGCAGATGATCCATTAACGGTAGTACCAATGATTCAACCACATACAAATACAGGCTAATCACTACAATGTGTTGTGAAACACTTAATTCTGTCTGAGAATTGATTGACAGATATGAGTGATGCTGGTGACTGATGGTTTGGGTTGGAGTCTTCTCTTACCTTGGGGAGGCTGTCCATGTCTCCAGACCCTGGGTGTTTGATAGAGAGAAGGTGACATTTTTTTGAAGGACATTACTACTATACAGTCCAGCAAACATATCCTGTTCAGGATACCACGGTTTACTGCCCCTTCTGGAGGATTTGGGTACCCATAAAACAGAATAATTTTTTTTCAAAAGTTGCTAATATATGCATATAAAAAACTATTATCGAATAGAAAACACTCTAACGCTTCTAAAACCGTTTAAATTTTGTCTCTATGTAAAGCAGAAGTGTCAGGGCATGCATTCTCCCAAAATCTCTCTTGTCATGGAAAAAGTTGCCCCGACTTTGACGTCATCTTAAACGCACTTCCCAAAAGGCTACAGCTCTGAGAACAGTTTCTACGTGTTCAGCGCAAAGCCTGCCTTCTATAGGGCTTGTCAGTGTGTGAATCGCGCGCTCACGAGACGTTGAGCGTGCCGAAAGGTCTTGGTCACGCCAAAAAAAAGTGCCCTGTATGCGCGCTCTGCTCCTGCTCTCTCTTTTCTTCAGGATCAATGACAAGACGTGTGTGTTTAGCTTCGTCCTCAAAATTGCTGTACACCTTTATAACATGTTAAAGCTTAATTATGAACATAGTTTGACAAGTTTACTCAACATATGATATATATTTTCGGCGTTTTGGTGCGCATCCACTTGAATTTTGCCTACATTTTGACCAAAATGAGGCTATTTTGAGAACCGATAGACGCAGACTTGAAAACTAAAGGCTGTTTTTGGTAAGTATAATTCCTTCCAGGTCTTTTGATGGAAGAACAGCAAAGGTAAGGGAATATTTATGTGTTTTTTGGGTTTCTGTCGACTCCAAGATAGAGGAGCCAGAATGCTACATTTTGGAGCGCCGACTCCCTATTATAGCCTAGTAAACGCAAAATGTAATGTTAGAAATAAAAGTAACACAGCGTTTGCATTTAGAAGAAGTGTATCTTCCTATACATATGTAAAACATGCATATTTAGTCAAAGTTTATGATGTGTATTCCTTGTTAGCTGACGTTATCTGCCGGAGCTATCGTCATTTCTCCGGACATTTTAGTAGCATTTTTTGAACGATGCATCATTGTAAACAGAGATTTATGGATATATATAGCATATTATTGAAAAAAAAATGAATGTACTGTGTAACATGTTATATTACGTCATCTGATGAAGATTTCAAAAGGTTAGTGATATGATTTTTCTTTTAATCCTGCGTTTGTTGATTGCATCTTTTTTCCTACTTGGCTATGCTAATGAGCTATGTCTGCGGTGGTGGTTTGACATAAATATGTGCTATGTTTTCGCCGTAAAACATTTTAGAAATCTGACTTGCTGGCTAAATAAACAACTTGTTTATCTTTCATTTGAGCTATTTTACTTGTTAATGTGTGGAGGTTAAATATTTTTAGGAATATTTTTGCGCATTGTGCGTTATGGTAATGAGCTTGAGCTGTAGTCACGCTACCCGCACAGGAATGGGAGTCTTAACAAGATAAACTTGCTCTTCACAAGACTAGTGTAGTGAGTTAAGAACAGGCTCAACGCGAACGTGCGTGTGTATGTTTGTAAGTGTTACCTAGCGACCCGTTCATGTGATGTGGCTCCATTCCTGCCATCCCTCCCATTGGACCGTCTGCACCTGGACCCATTGGGAACTGAGGAACAAACACAAGCACACAGTTATACACAGTTCAATACACACACAGAAACACGTAGGCATGCATGCCACACACACACACAGATAATAATGAATGAGTTGTCTTACATTTGGTCTGTTTCCACCAGGAGGGACTGTGTTGATCAGGGTGTACATGTTGTCACCAGAGTTAGTTGAGTCTGACAGGAAACAATGGGAAACAGACCCATTGGTGCAATAATAACCGCTCAAATAACATAAGAACCAATACATACAGTTTACTACACAAACACACATTAGTCAACTTCAGGTTAAGTAATCACTAGAAAAGCTACCTTATTCAGGTGAAATGTACTTACTTTGACTGTGATATGTGGTTGTCCCACCTTAAGATTAATGCACTAACTTTAAGTCAATTTGGATAAGAGCATCTGCTAAATGACTCAAATGTAGAAACTTTAACATACTACTGGCCAAATTGGCAACTGACTTCAGGTAAAGCATTACATCACATCTTAGGCCCGATATAAATAGCTAAATAGTTTCAGACCAAATGGCTTAAGTCCATTTGTAACATTGTGAATGTATCCCTGTCCTTGTAACCCCACACACACATCCATTGTGCCTCACTCAGGTCTAGGCCTAGGGACACCAGGTACCATAAGCCTACGCATGGCAAAGATTCAATTACGAGAAGATCCAACGATGCCTTAGGTTAGTAAATATGACTCTGTCTAAATCGTAGATATCAACAGGACATCAATTTTGTTCCCCTTCCACTGTCCTCCCGGGTCAGCAACTCACAAGACTCAAACACCCACACCCACACCCACACCCACACCCACACCCACACACACTACCTGCTGGGCTGGGCATTATTGGAGTACCAGGTGGCCCCCCTCCTCCTGGTGGACCCTAAAATGAGAGTTGATTATGGGGAGAAGAATGCCTCAGATACATCAAAGCTACAACACACCACCAATATAATGCTCTTAATAGCTGTTAACACAATACTCCCTATACTGTCCTGTAAATTACAGGCAAATACAGAGAACCAACTTCTAGTCACATACCACATAACTCCCTGGAGACGCAGAGGAGTATGGGATCTATAGACAGAGAGGGGGTGGGGAGGAGAGAGAGAAGAAAATGTTTCTTTATTTAAACCCTCTCTGCGAAAAATGTATGACCATTTATTGTAATTGTGGTTTATTTAAGTATCTGTCATGGTGGTTGTGTTACAGTGTTTTTCTGTACTCACCGAGTTGGCATTTGGAGGATTTGGCCAAGGTCTACCCCCACCAGGGCCCCTAGAATACAGACACACACTTTAGTTTTTTAACACGTCATAAGCCATGGCAAAAATATTTAGAATGACAGAAAAATAGCTGTAAAACTGCAACATTTTCTCTCAGCCTCATGGCAAAATGTGTAGAATAACAGAATATCAGCTATAAAACTGCTTATTTCTCTCTCCGCCCCATGGCAATACAGTGCCCTCAGAAAGTATTCACACACTTCAACTTTTTCCACATTTTATTGATTTACAGCCTGAATTTAAAATGGTTTAAATTGAGATTTAGTGTCACTGGCACAATACCCAAAATGTCAAAGTGGAATTCTGTTTTTTGAAAAATGAAAAGCTGAAAAGTCTTGAGCCAGTAAGTAGTCAACCCCTTCGTTATGGCAAGTATATAAGTATATAATAATAAGATGCATGGACTCACTCTGTGTGCAATAATAGTGTTTAAAATATTTTTTTAATGACTACCTCATATCTGTACCCCACACATACAATTATCTGTAAGGTCGAGCAGTGAATTTCACACACAGATTCAACCACAAAGACCAGGGAGGTTTTCCATGCCTCGCAAAGAAGGGTAAAGTGTAGAAAAGTGTAAAAAAAAGCAGCAGGCATTTGAATATCGCTTTGAGCATGGTGAAGTTAATAATTACACTTTGGATGATGTATCAATACACCCAGTCACTACAAAGATACAGGCGTCCTTCCTAACTCAGTTGCCGGAGAGGAAGGAAACCGCTCAGGGATTTCACCACGAGGTAAATGGTGACTTTAAAACAGGTACAGTGTTTATTAATGGCCGTGATCGGAGAAATCTGAGGATGGATCAACAACATTATAGTTACTTCACAATACTAACCTAAATGACAGAGTGAAAAGAAGTAAGCCTGTACAGAATACAAATATTCAAAAACATGCATCCTGTTTGGAATAACGCACTAAAGTAAAACTCGCCAAACAATTGCAGAAGAAATTATCTTTATGTCCTGAATACAAAAGCCTTATGTTTGGGGCAAATCCAACATATCACTGAGTACCACTTCATATTTTCAAACATGGTGGTGGATGCATCATGTTATGGGTATACTCGTTATGGGTATGCTCGATCCTCGTTTGCTAAGTCAAACGACACCGCTGGTTCTGCTCACACTGCCCTACCCTGTGCTCTGACCTCTTTCTCCCCTCTCTCTCCAGATGAAATCTTGCGTCTTGTGACGGCCGGCCGCCCAACAACCTGCCCGCTTGAGCCTATCCCCTCCTCTCTTCTCCAGACCATTTCCGGAGACCTTCTCCCTCACCTCACCTCGCTCATCAACTCATCCCTGACCGCTGGCTACGTCCCTTCCGTCTTCAAGAGAGCGAGAGTTGCACCCCTTCTGAAAAAACCTACACTCGATCCCTCCGATGTTAACAACTACAGACCAGTATCCCTTCTTTCTTTTCTCTCCAAAACTCTTGAACGTGCCGTCCTTGGCCAGCTCTCCCGCTACCTCTCTCTGAATGACCTTCTTGATCCAAATCAGTCAGGTTTCAAGACTAGTCATTCAACTGAGACTGCTCTTCTCTGTATCACGGAGGCGCTCCGCACTGCTAAAGCTAACTCTCTCTCCTCTGCTCTCATCCTTCTAGACCTATCGGCTGCCTTCGATACTGTGAACCATCAGATCCTCCTCTCCACCTTCTCTGAGTTGGGCATCTCCGGCGCGGCCCACGCTTGGATTGCGTCCTACCTGACAGGTCGCTCCTACCAGGTGGCGTGGCGAGAATCTGTCTCCTCACCACACGCTCTCACCACTGGTGTCCCCCAGGGCTCTGTTCTAGGCCCTCTCCTATTCTCGCTATACACCAAGTCACTTGGCTCTGTCATAACCTCACATGGTCTCTCCTATCATTGCTATGCAGACGACACACAATTAATCTTCTCCTTTCCCCCTTCTGATGACCAGGTGGCGAATCGCATCTCTGCATGTCTGGCAGACATATCAGTGTGGATGACGGATCACCACCTCAAGCTGAACCTCGGCAAGACGGAGCTGCTCTTCCTCCCGCGGAAGGACTGCCCGTTCCATGATCTCGCCATCACGGTTGACAACTCCATTGTGTCCTCCTCCCAGAGCGCTAAGAACCTTGGCGTGATCCTGGACAACACCCTGTCGTTCTCAACTAACATCAAGGCGGTGGCCCGTTCCTGTAGGTTCATGCTCTACAACATCCGCAGAGTACGACCCTGCCTCACACAGGAAGCGGCGCAGGTCCTAATCCAGGCACTTGTCATCTCCCGTCTGGATTACTGCAACTCGCTGTTGGCTGGGCTCCCTGCCTGTGCCATTAAACCCCTACAACTCATCCAGAACGCCGCAGCCCGTCTGGTGTTCAACCTTCCCAAGTTCTCTCACGTCACCCCGCTCCTCCGCTCTCTCCACTGGTTTCCAGTTGAAGCTCGCATCCGCTACAAGACCATGGTGCTTGCCTACGGAGCTGTGAGGGGAACGGCACCTCAGTACCTCCAGGCTCTGATCAGGCCCTACACCCAAACAAGGGCACTGCGTTCATCCACCTCTGGCCTGCTCGCCTCCCTACCACTGAGGAAGTACAGTTCCCGCTCAGCCCAGTCAAAACCGTTCGCTGCTCTGTCCCCCCAATGGTGGAACAAACTCCCTCACGACGCCAGGACAGCGGAGTCAATCACCACCTTCCGGAGACACCTGAAACCCCACCTCTTTAAGGAATACCTAGGATAGGATAAGTAATCCTTCTCACCCCCCCTTTAAGATTTAGATGCACTATTGCAAAGTGACTGTTCCACTGGATGCCATAAGGTGAATGCACCAATTTGTAAGTCGCTCTGGATAAGAGCGTCTGCTAAATTACTTAAATGTAAATGTAAATGTCATCGGCAAAGACTAGGGAGCTTTTTAGGATAAAAAGAAACTAAATAGAGCTAAGCACAGGTAAAATCCTAAATGAAAACCTGGTTCAGTATGCTTTCTAACAGACACTGGGAGGCAAATGAACCTTTCAGCAGGACAATAATCTAAAACACAAGGCCAAATGTACAAAACAGTGTACAAAACATTAAGAACACCTGCTCTTTCCATGACATAGACTGACCAGGTGAATCCAGATGAAAGCTATGATCCCTTATTGATGTCACTTGTTAAATCCACTTTAATCAGTGTAGATGAAGGGGAGGAGACAGGTTAAATAAGTATTTTAAAGTGTTGAGGCAATTGAGACATGGATTGTGCATGTGTGCCATTCAGAGGGTGAATGGGCAAGACAAAAGATTGAAGGGCCTTTGAATGGAAAGGAAAGGGAAAAGGGGATACCTAGTCAGTTGTACAACTGAATGCATTCAACTGAAATGTGTCTCCACATTTAACCCAACCCCTCTGAATGGGGTATGGTAAAAAGTGCCAGGCGCACCGATTTGTTTCAAGAACTGTAACGCTACTGGGTTTTTCATGCTCAACAGTTTCCTGTGTGTATCAATAATGGTCCACCACCCAAAGGACATTCAGTCAACTTGACTCAACTGTGGGAAGCATTTGAGTGATCATGGGCTCCACATGGACTCAATATTAGGAAGGTGTTCTTAATGTTTTGTACACTCAGTGTATACACGAGTTGCTTACCAAGATGACATTGAATGTTCATGAGTGGCCTTAGTTACAGTTTTGACTTAAATCTGCATGAAAAGCTAAGGCAAGACTTGAAAATGGCTGTGTAGCAATGATCAACAACCAACTTGACAGAGCTTGAAGAATTTAAAAATAATAATAAAAAAATATTGTACAATCCAGGTGTGCCAAGCTCTTAGAGACTTACCCAGAAAGACGCTGTAATCATTGCCGAAGGTGATTCTAACATGAATTGACTCAGGGGTGTAAATACTTAGGTAAATTAGATATTTCTGTATTTAATTTTCAATACATTTGCAAACATTTCTAAAAACATGTTTTCACTTTGTCATTATGGGGTATTGTGTACAGATGGGTGAGAGATATTTTGAATTCAGGCAGTAACACAACAAAATGTGGAATAAGTCAAAGGGGTATGAACACTTTCTGAAGGCTCTGTATGTGTAGTATTGCAGGAACATTGTCTCTCAGCCTCATGGTAAAAGGTGTTGAATAGCATGAGATTAGCTATAATACTCGCAAAACTGCAGTACTCCACTGCTATGTGTGTGTGTGTGTGTGTATGTACTGTATGTTTGCACTGTATTTGAACCCAGGTCTGGTGCATGCATGTGTGTGTTGATGATAGAGTGCTCACATGTTCATGCCAGGCATCCCAGGACCAACCAGTGCATTGAGAGGTGGTCTCATCCCTCCACCGTAATTCTGGAAGAGAGAATCCCAAGGCCAAATGACCATAATGTAGTGTACACATACATCAAACAGGTTTCCACAGGTGGAGAGTAGAAATACTACCATAGTATACTACCACACATGTACATACTGTATATAAACACATATATACAAATATATTCACCCACCTACAAACAAGCTCAAATGTGACAGAAGGAGTTTAAAGTTATGCATACTGTACCTGGAGATTTAATTCAATCAATCACATACCTGTGGCCCAAGAGAGACCATCCCTCTGGGGGGAGTCATTCGCTGCATGGGCCCCCCCATATTTGGATGCCCTGAAAAAAATAGAGAGCCATCAGCCCTCAGCCTGTGTGTGTATGTAAGAGTCTGTGGTGTGTATGTGTGAGAGACCCACCTTGTTGTCTCGTGGGGTCCATTCCGCTGGGCAGCATAGGCTGGTTACCAGGGACCCCCATTGCCTGTGCCAAAATCATCATCATCATCATGATCATCACAGAATATCACACATCATCACTAACATATACTAAATATGAGGAGCTATACACACAATCATGCCAAAACACAGTCAAGACAAGATAATGTGTTCAAGTAAGGTATAAAGAAAAACACCCTCTTTGACTGTAAGACAAGACAAGATAATGTGGTCAAGTAAGGTATAAAGAAAAACACCCTCTTTGACTGTAAGACAAGACAAGATAATGTGGTCAAGTAAGATATAAAGAGAAGCAGATATAAGTGAAATAAAAAGGAGGTCAGGATATAAAGAAGTATTATAGACAGATGTACAATGGAACATTAGAATACATTTCCTATTGCAACCTGAGGAGGGCGTTAGTGATCTTACCTGATTGGGTATTCTGAGAGGAGGTCTGGGCCCACCAGGGTAACGAGGCGACATGAACGACTGTGAAGGTACACACACACACACACACACACACACACACACACACACACACACACACACACACACACACACACACACACACACACACACACACACACACACACACACACACACACACACACACACACACACACACACACACACACACACACACACACAGGGGAGAGTTGGGATAGAGGAAGGTAGAGTTAGGGAGATAGAGATAGACCGTTGGAAAAATATAAAGTATATGATGATGAATACTAGCGATGTTAGTATGACAGTCAGTCATCATGACCAGGCACCTGCACAGATAGGACCCTAGGCGTGCTGGTGCACCTGTCCTTTGCCCGCCTATGAAAAAGGGCCCTTTTGTACTGATTACTTTTTATTTAATTTTTATTTTTTATTTTCTCTATTGTAACTTTAGATGTAACAACTTGTCCATCAATCTAGAACATTTCTCATAATGTTCTAATGAATCTTTAAAAAATACCCTCCTCCGCCCGATCTGCCCCCGCAAGTGTGGCGGTGCACATAAGCTGATGCGCTCATCCTGCATGCACAAGCCACCTACTGGCGGTTACTTTGCTGTTGCTAGCATGTGTTATCTGACAGTCAGGGACAGGGAAGGGGGCATCTGCAGTTTGACTGTTTGTAAGCAGCAGAACAAATTCAAATCAAGTAAACACTAGTTTACTTATTTTAACAGATTAGCCTTGCTAACTAGCTAATTCATAACCTACATTCTAAATAATCAGCTGATATAGCCCACCCCGGTAGTGGTTCTAGCAAAGACATGCAAAATTTAACTAACTCCCTTTCATCTCTGTCCAAAGCTGTGTACACGGCCCTGGTCACTTCCACAACTTCCATGACTAACTACGTGTATATGTTTGAAACTATCAGTATTTCCTGTAGGACTAAAATGTGTGTGAACTGTGTGTGAAATATCATTTTGCTATTTTGTGTGCCTGCTATCCAATGTCCACACCACACACAATAAACGGTCACATAAATGTTGGGTTCAATTCAAACTAACCCAAATCCAGCCAATGATGTGAGCTACAGGGAGCAGTACCATACCACACCCCTAGGGAGCAGTACCATAACACACCCCTAGGGAGCAGTACCATAACACACCCCTAGGGAGCAGTACCATAACACACCCCTAGGGAGCAGTACCATAACACACCCCTAGGGAGCAGTACCATAACACACCTCTAGCGATCAGTACCATTACACACCCCTAGGGAGCAGTACCATTACACACCCCTAGGGAGCAGTACCATACCACACCCCTAGGGAGCAGTGCCATACCACACCCCTAGGGAGCAGTACCATACCACACCCCTAGGGAGCAGTACCATAACACACCCCTAGGGAGCAGTACCATACCACACCCCTAGGGAGCAGTACCATAACACACCCCTAGGGAGCAGTACCATAACACACCCCTAGGGAGCAGTACCATAACACACCCCTAGGGAGCAGTACCATAATACACCTCTAGGGAGCAGTACCATTACACACCCCTAGGGAGCAGTACCATTACACACCCCTAGGGAGCAGTACCATACCACACCCATAGGGAGCAGTACCATAACACACCCCTAGGGAGCAGTATCATAACACACCCCTAGGGAGCAGTACCATACCACACCCATAGGGAGCAGTACCATACCACACCCATAGGGAGCAGTACCATAACACACCCCTAGGGAGCAGTACCATAACACACCCCTAGGGAGCAGTACCATTACACACCCGTAGGGAGCAGTACCATAACACACCCCTAGGGAGCAGTACCATAACACACCCCTAGGGAGCAGTACCATAACACACCCCTAGGGAGCAGTACCATAACACACCCCTAGGGAGCAGTACCATAACACACCCCTAGGGAGCAGTACCATAACACACCCCTAGGGAGCAGTACCATTACACACCCCTAGGGAGCAGTACCATTACACACCCCTAGGGAGCAGTACCATAACAGACCGATAGGGAGCAGTACCATAACACACCCCTAGGGAGCAGTACCATTACACACCCCTAGGGAGCAGTACCATTACACACCCCTGGGGAGCAGTATCATACCACACCCATAGGGAGCAGTACCATAACACACCCCTAGGGAGCAGTACCATAACAGACCGATAGGGAGCAGTACCATAACACACCTCTAGGGAGCAGTACCATTACACACCCCTAGGGAGCAGTATCATTACACACCCCGAGGGAGCAGTACCATAACACACCCATAGGGAGCAGTTCCATAACACACCCCTAGGGAGCAGTATCATAACACACCCCTAGGGAGCAGTACCATGCCAATCTGAGTGTGCACACTAAATACTTCCCTGTAGCCCATTCAGCCACAACACTGGGAAGACCCCTTTTCTGCTTTATATATTCAAATACACCTTAGCCAAATACATTTAAACTCAGTTTTTCACCATTCCTGACATTTAATCCTAGTAAAAATTCCCTGTTTTAGGTCAGTTAGGATCACCACTTGATTTTAAGAATGTGAAATGTCAGAATAATAGTAGAGAGAATTATTTATTTAGGCTTGTATTTCTTTCATCACATTCCTAGTGGGTCAGAAGTTTATATACACTCAATTAGTATTTGGTAGCATTGCCTTTAAATTGTTTAACTTGGGTAAAACGTTTCAGGTAGCCTTCCACAAGCTTCCCTGTAACGAATCTCTTCGTCGTCTGAGGAGGAGTAGGAAATATCGGACCAATATGCAGGGTGGTAAGTGTTCGTCATATTTATTACACTGAACAGAGGAAACAAACAAACAAGCGAATAAAGAAAAAACAAAACAGTCCCGAATGGTGAAAAACACTGAAAGAGAAAATAACCACCTACAAACAAGAGTGGGAAAACAGGCTACCTAAGTATGGTTCTCAATCAGAGACAACGATTGACAGCTGCCATACCAGGCAAAACACATAGAAATACAAACACAAGAACTAAACAGAGTGCCCACCCCAACTCACGCCCTGATCAACCTAAAATAGAAACATACAAAAGGAACTAAGGTCAGGACGTGACATTCCCACAATACGTTGGGTGAAATCTGGCCCATTCCTCCTGACAGAGATGGTGTAAACCTCCAGATTTGTAGGCCTCCTTGCACGCACACGCTTTTTCAGTTCTGCCCACCAATTTTCTATAGGATTGAGGTCAGGGCTTTGTGATGGCCACTCCGATACTGTGACTTTGTTGTCCTTAAGCCATTTTGCCACAACTTTGGAAGTATGCTTGGGATCATTGTCCATTTGGAAGATCCATTTGTGACCAAGCTTTAACTTGACTGATGTCTTGAGATGTTGCCTCAATATATCCACAGAATTTTCCTTCCCTCATGATGCCATCTATTTTGTGAAGTGCACCAGTCCCTCCTGCAGCAAAGCACCCCCACAACATGATGCTGCCAACCCCTGTGCTTCACGGTTGGGATGGTGTTCTTCGGCTTGCAATCCCCCCCCTTTTCCTCCAAACATAATGATGGTCATTGTTGCCAAACAGTTCTATTTTTGTTTCATCAAACCAGAGGACATTTCTCCAAAAAGTACGATCTTTGTCACCATGTGCAGTTGCAAACCGTAGTCTGGCTTCTTTTATGGCGGATTTGTAGCAGTGGCTTCTTTCTTGCTGAGCGGCCTTTCAGGTTATGTCGATATACGACTCGTTTTACTGTGGATATAGATACTTTTGCACCTGTTTCCTCCAGCATCTTCACAAGGTCTTTGATTTGCACTTTTCGCACCAAAGCACGTTCATCTCTAGGAGACAGAATGCGTCTCCTTCCTGAGTGGTATGACAGCTGCGTGGTCCCATGGAGTTTATACTTGTGTACTATTGTATGTACAGATGAACATGGTACCTTCAGGCATTTGGCAATTGCTCCCAAGGATGAACCAGACTTGTGAAGGTCTACAATTTTGTTTCTGAGGTCTTTGCTGATTTCTTTTGAGTTTCCCATGATGTCAAGCAAAGAGGCACTGAGTTTGAAGGTAGGCCTTGAAATACATCCGCAGGTACATCTCCAATTGACTCAAATGATGTCAATTAGCTTATCAGAAGCTTCTAAAGCCATGACATCATTTTCTGGAAGTTGTTTAAAGGCACATTCAACTTAGTGTATGTAAACTTCTGACCCACTGGAAATGTGATACAGTGAATTAGAAGTGAAATAATCTGTCTGTAAACAATTGTTAAATATTACTTGTGTCATGCACAAAGTAGATGTCCTAACCGACTTGCCAAAACCATAGTTTGTTAACGATAAATTTGTAGAGTGGTTGAAAATCGAGTTTTAATGATTCCAACCTAAGAGTATGTACACTTCCGAATTCAACTGTATATACTGTATGTACATGTGTGTGTGTGTGTACCTGGAAGAATCCTGGAGGTACGGGTCCCACTGGCATTCCCTCTCCTGGGGGAAGGTTTCCAAGTATGGGACTGGGAGCTGCTGCTGCACTCTGGAAGACACACACACACACACGCACACACACACAAAGTCAGGTTAGGTCATGAGGATGGTGTATCAGTGAGGCGGTAACTATTAACACACACATGCAGAAAAGGTCCAAAGACATCTAAAATTCCAACACCAGGAGACACTGAACCCTAGGAAAATCCATAATCCAGCCGATGACTACCTATAATCCAGCCCATGACTACAACTAATCCAGCCCATGACTACCTATAATCCAGCCCATGACTACCTATAATACAGCCCATGAATACCTATAATCCAGCCCATGACTACATATATTCCAGGACATGACTACCTATAATCCAGCCCATGACTACCTATAATCTAGGACATGACTACCTATAATCCAGGACATGACTTCCTATAATTCAGGAAATGTCTACCTATAATCCAGCCCATGACTACCTATAATCCAGCCCATGACAATGTATAATCCGCCCATGACTACCTATAATCCAGCCGAAGAATACCTATATTCCAGGACACGACTACCTATAATCCAGCCCATGACTACCTATAATCCTAGACATGACTACCTATAATCCAGGACATGACTACCTATAATTCAGGAAATGTCTACCTATTTTCCAGGAAATGACTACCTATAATCCAGCCCATGACTACCTATAATCTGGCCCATGACTACCTATAATCTGGCCCATGACTACCTATAATCCAGCCCATGACTACCTATAATCCAGCCCATGACTACAACTAATCCAGCCGCTGACTACCTATAATCCAGCCCATGACCACCTATAATACAGCCCATGAATACCTATAATCCAGCCCATGACTACATATATTCCAGGACATGGCTACCTATAATCCAGCCCATGACTACCTATAATCCAGGACATGACTACCTATAATCCAGCCCATGACTACCTATAATCCAGGACATGACTACCTATAATCCATCCTATGACTACATATAATCCAGCCTGTGACTACCTATAATCCAGCCCATGACTACCTATAATCCAGCCCATGACTACCTATAATCCAGCCCATGACAATGTATAATCCGGCCCATGACTACCTATAATCCAGCCGAAGAATACCTATATTCCAGGACATGACTACATATAATCCAGGACATGACTACCTATAATCCAGCCCATGAATACATATATTCCAGGACATGACTACCTATAATCCAGCCCATGACTACCTATAATCCAGGACATGACTACCAATAATCCAGGACATGACTACCTATAATTCAGGAAATGTCTACCTATTTTCCAGGACATGTCTACCTATAATCCAGCCCATGACTACCTATAATCCAGCCCATGACTACCTATAATCCAGCCCATGACTACCTATAATCCAGCCCATGACTACCTATAATCCAGCCCATGACAATGTATAATCCGGCCCATGACTACCTATAATCCAGCCGAAGAATACCTATATTCCAGGACATGACTACCTATAATCCAGGACATGACTACCTATAATCCAGCCCATGACTACCTATAATCCAGCCCATGACTACAACTAATCCAGCCGCTGACTACCTATAATCCAGCCCATGACTACCTATAATACAGCCCATGACTACATATATTCCAGGACATGACTACCTATAATCCAGCCCATGACTACCTATAATCCAGGACATGACTACCTATAATCCAGGACATGACTACCTATAATCCAGGAAATGTCTACCTATAATCCAGCCCATGACTACCTATAATCCAGCCCATGACTACCTAAAATCCAGCCCATGACTGCCTATAATCCAGCCCATGACTACATATAATCCAGCCCATGCCTACCTATAATCCAGCCCAAGACTACCTATATTCCAGGACATGACTACCTATAATCCAGCCCATGACTACCTATAATCCAGCCCATGACTACCGATAATCCAGCCCATGACTACCTATAATCTGGCCCATGACTACCTATAATCCAGCCCAAGACTACCTATATTCCAAGACATGACTACCTATAATCCAGCCCATGACTGCCTTTAATCCAGCTCATGACTACCTATTAAACAGGAGCAGATCATAACAGTAGCCCAGTTTGTTATCATGACGTGATCAAACGAGTCTCCCCTCCATCCTCTGTCTCTGTGGGCTCTTTCCTGTGTGTGTTCCTGACCTGGCACTGTGGCATCGTGGCAGGCCAGCCGCCCAGGTTATTTTTACTCTTTATATTGTTCTCTCTCAGACGGCTTGGCGCGGGCACGTTTCACCACTGCCTTGGACTGCTTCCTGTGCTATAGTACAAACTCCCCAATACACCACCAGGCAACGGCTATGGGCAGGGAGGCAGAGAGATGGACACGGACAGGAGCGTAATTAAGGGTCAAGGTTCAGAGGTAGGGGATGGAGGCGAGATGCTGGCGGCCCGCAAAGAGGTGGTGAGTGGTCTGACACATTGGTGAGTGATAGGGGAGACAGTCTACAACCTTCCCACACACACACAGTCTCCCAAACATTACAATACCACAACTACAACCTCCACCTGTTAGTTATGGTTTCTCTGCAAAGACAACATATAGGATTCTTCTAATGTATACTATCAACTGTTAATAGTCATAAATAAAAAGTATCAGTATCAGCAGCTTTGTATCAAATGTGGTCCGCAAAACAATAAACATTTCAGTAAATGCAGTTTCTTGCTGTTTGTCTGCATATCTTCTCACTCCCTCTCTCTATCTTCTCTGCCTCTCTCTCCACCCCTCCACACTTTCCTGTCATCTCTCTGTCGTCCTCTCTCCCCCTCTCTCTTCATCCTCTACCTCTCCCTCCTTCGGCATAGACTGTGAGACAGACCCAAACTCTGAAGTTTCCGCTGGCTGATTGTTTTAGGTCAGACTGCAACACAGTTACTAATAAGAGCCAAGATAATGGCAAACTACTCCCACCCCACTGTGTGGGGACAGGACACATACAGTTCTTGTGTTGAAATTGCACTGCTCTATGTAAACAGAGTGTGTGTATTTTGCTTAAACAAATGAAGGTATGGATGGAAGGCTCAGTGGAGGAGAACATTGTTCAGGACAGGTGTGTCGCATATGTGTTTGTGTGTGTGTTCACAGTACTGCACTCTCTCTGGGAATGGTAGTATTCTTTTCCCCTGCCTTCATTTCTCCTCTCACTCCAGATTACCCAGCATGCTTTCCACTCACTGGCAGCCTGGAGGTCTGCTGAGTCTGCCTTCTCAGAGATAGAGGGGGGGGGGGAGAAATATCTACCTGACCTGCTGACTAAGCAGCCTTTTCCAAATAAACCAACAAGAAAAACATCAAGATATTCCCTGCCCCCACTGCACAGCAGCCTCCTTCACTGGGAGAAAACGACAACAACAGCCTTTCAGCCCTACAACACACAACACAGACAGCCTCAACACAACATCCTTCCAGCCCTACAGCCGCTGCAACACACAACACAGACAGCCTCAACACAACAGCCTTCCAGCCCTACAGCCCCTGCAACACACAACACAGACAGCCTCAACACAACAGCCTCCCAGCCCTACAGCCCCTGCAACACACAACACAGACAGCCTCAACACAACAGCCTCCCAGCCCTACACGTCATCACAGGACAACTACCACAAGAGTTTTTATTTCTGAATGAAACTACATTTCACATCGACAACAAGCACACCTTCTAAGCTTTCTTGTTAGAAACACAGTTGATACGTCTTAGCCAAGTTGGACTGTGTGTGTTGGAGGGGGCTGAACAGTAGGTTTATGTTACTATGGTTTACAGATTAAACACAACCATTTGTGCACAGGCTCACACCAAGAGTGAGATTAATACTGTTGTACTGTTGGACAGCATTGTTTGGTAGTGTGTACAAGTTAAGGCCTGGTGTTCTAGCACCTAACCTGTTCAAACATTTAAACCGCACACACTGATTAAGAGTCTTCAGTCTACAGTTCACACAGAACCTTGTTTACACTTTGACAAGAGCTGAGAGTAGCATTGAGATCTGAGGTGTGTATGTGGTTGTGTGCCTGCGCACGTGCGTGCGTGCGTCGGCGTGACTGAGGAAAGCTGAAGCAGGGGAAACACTCTGACCTCCTACTTACACTACGCTAACCACCCTGTTACAGGATAACACTATGCTAACCACCCTGTTACAGGATAACACTATGCTAACCACCCTGTTACAGGATTACACTACGCTAACCACCCTGTTACAGGATAACACTATGCTAACCACCCTGTTACAGGATAACACTATGCTAACCACCCTGTTACAGGACTACACTATGCTAACCACCCTGTCACAGGATTACACTACGCTAACCACCCTGTTACAGGATAACACTATGCTAACCACCCTGTCACAGGACTACACTACGCTAACCACCCTGTTACAGGATTACACTACGCTAACCACCCTGTAACAGGATTACACTACGCTAACCACCCTGTGACAGGATAACACTATGCTAACCACCCTGTTACAGGATTACACTACGCTAACCACCCTGTCACAGGATTACACTACGCTAACCACCCTGTTACAGGATAACACTACGCTAACCACCCTGTTACAGGATTACACTACGCTAACCACCCTGTCACAGGATTACACTGCTCTAACCACCCTGTTACAGGATTACATTATGCTAACCACCCTGTTACAGGATTACATTACGCTAACCACCCTGTTACAGGATTACATTACGCTAACCACCCTGTTACAGGATTACATTACGCTAACCACCCTGTTATAGGATAACACTATGCTAACCACCCTGTTACAGGATTACACTACGCTAACCACCCTGTTACAGGATTACAACATTATGTTCCACATGAGCAAGTCAGACCACTACGATGACACACAAAAATGATCCATCAAACACATTTGGTCTTCTTCTAACGCCTCTTAAGGAAAAAGTAATCCAAAAGTAACGGAGTTTGGCTAATACAAAAGTTTCGTTACTGATTACAATTTGACAGGTAACTAGCTACTGTAACAGAAATACATTTAGAAAGTAACCTACCCAATCCTGACTACTCTCACCTCACTGTTACAGGGTTACACTACGCCATCCACACTGTTACAGGGTTATACTACGCCATCCACACTGTTACAGGGTTACACTACGCCATCCACACTGTTACAGGGTTACACTACATCATCCACACTGTTACAGGGTTACACTACGCCATCCACACTGTTACAGGGTTACACTACGCCATCCACACTGTTACAGGGTTACACTACGCCATCCACACTGTTACAGGGTTACACTACGTCATCCACACTGTTACAGGGTTACACTACGCCATCCACACTGTTACAGGGTTACACTACGCCATCCACAATGTTACAGGGTTACACTACGCCATCCACACTGTTACAGGGTTACACTACGCCATCCACACTGTTACAGGGTTACACTACGCTAACCACACTTTTACAGGGTTACACTGTGCTAACCACATTGTTATAGAGTTACACTACGCCATCCACACTGTTACACTATGCTAATCTCACTCTTACAGGATTACACTATGCCATCCACACTGTTACAGGTTTACACTATGTTAGCCACATTGTTATAGAGTTACACTATGCTAACTACACTGTTACACTATGCTAACCCCACTGTTACAGGATTACACTATGCCATCCACACTGTTAAGGGTTTACACTATGTTAACCACATTTTTATAGAGTTACACTATGCCATCCAAACTGTTACACTATGCTAATCTCACTCTTACAGGGTTACACTATGTTAACCACATTGTTATAGAGTTACACTACGCCATCCACACTGTTACACTATGCTCACCTCACTGTTACAGGGTTACACTATGTTAACCACATTGTTATAGAGTTACACTACACCATCTACACTGTTACAGAGTTACACTATGTTAACCACACTGTTACAGAGTTACACTATGTTAACCTCACTGTTACAGGGTTACACTACGCCATTCACAATGTTACAGGGTTACACTATGTTAACCACATTGTTATAGAGTTACACTACGCCATCCACACTGTTACACTATGCTATAGAGTTACACTACGCCATCCACACTGTTACACTATGCTAACCTCACTGTTACAGAGTTACACTATGTTAACCACACTGTTACAGAGTTGCACTATGTTAACCTCACTGTTACAGGGTTACACTACGCCATTCACACTGTTACAGGGTTACACTATGTTAACCTCACTGTTACAGAGTTACCCTATGTTAACCTCACTGTTACAGGGTTACACTATGTTAACCTCACTGTTACAGGGTTACACTATGTTAACCTCACTGTTACAGGGTTACACTGTATTAACCACACTGTTACACTATGTTAACCTCACTGTTACAGTTACACTATGTTAACCTCACTGTTACAGGGTTACACTATATTAACCACACTGTTACAGGGTTACACTATGTTAACCTCACTGTTACAGGGTTACACTACGCCATTCACAATGTTACAGGGTTACACTATGCTAACCACATTGTTATAGAGTTACACTACGCCATCCACACTGTTACACTATGCTAACCTCACTGTTACAGGGTTACACTATGTTAACCACACTGTTACAGAGTTCCACTATGTTAACCTCACTGTTACAGGGTTATACTATGTTAACCACACTGTTACAGGGTTACACTATGTTAACCACTCTGTTACAGGGTTACACTATGTTAACCACTCTGTTACAGGGTTACACTATGTTAACCTTACTGTTACAGGGTTACACTATGTTAACCACTCTGTTACAGGGTTACACTATGTTAACCACTCTGTTACACTGGGTTACTATGTTAACCTCACTGTTACAGGGTTAACCTTCACACTGTTACAGGGTTACACTATGTTAACCACACTGTTACAGAGTTACACTATATTAACCACACTGTTACAGGGTTACACTATGTTAACCTCACTGTTACAGGGTTACACTATGTTAACCACACTGTTACAGAGTTACACTATGTTAACCTCACTGTTACAGGGTTACACTATGTTAACCACACTGTTACAGAGTTACACTATGTTAACCTACTGTTACAGGGTTACACTATGTTCACTGTTACAGGGTTACACTATGTTAACCACACTGTTACAGAGTTACACTATGTTACACTATATTAACCTCACTGTTACAGGGTTACACTATGTTAACCTCACTGTTACAGGGGTTACACTATGTTAACTATATTAACCACACTGTTACAGGGTTACACTATATTAACCACACTGTTACAGAGTTACACTATGCTAACCTCACTGTTACAGTTACACTATGTTAACCTCACTGTTACAGGGTTACACTATGTTAACCACACTGTTACAGGGTTACACTATGTTAACCACACTGTTACAGGGTTACACTATGTTAACCACACTGTTACAGGGTTACACTATGTTAACCACACTGTTACAGAGTTACACTATGCTAACCACACTGTTACAGGGTTACACCTAACCACACTGTTACAGGGTTACACCTAACCACACTGTTACAGGGTTACACTAACCACACTGTTACAGGGTTACACTATATTAACCTCACTGTTACAGGGTTACTGTTACAGGGTTACACTATTAACCACACTGTTACAGGGTTACTACTACTGTTACAGGGTTAACTATGCTCACTGTTACAGGGTTACACTATATTAACCACACTGTTACAGGGTTACACTATGTTAACCTCACTGTTACAGGGTTACACTATGCTAACCACACTGTTACAGGGTTACACTATGCTAACCACACTGTTACAGGGTTACACTAACCACACTGTTACAGGGTTACACCATGTTACACTAACCACACTGTTACAGGGTTACACTATAACCACACTGTTAACACACTGTTACACCTCACTGTTACAGGGTTACACTATGTTAACCTCACTGTTACAGGGTTACACTATGCTAACCACACTGTTACAGGGTTACACTATGCTAACCACACTGTTACAGGGTTACACTACTGTTGTTACACTACACTGTTCACTATGTTAACCTCACTGTTACAGGGTTACACTATGCTAACCACACTGTTACAGGGTTACACTATGCTAACCACACTGTTACAGGGTTACACTATGCTAACCACACTGTTACAGGGTTACACTACATGTTAACCTCACTGTTACAGGGTTACACTATGCTAACCACACTGTTACAGGGTTACACTATGCTAACCACACTGTTACAGGGTTAACCACACTGTTACAGGGTTACACTTGCTAACCACACTGTTACAGGGTTACTAACCACACTGTTACAGGGTTACACTATTAACACTCACTGTTGCTAACCACACTGTTACAGGGTTACACTATGCTAACCACACTGTTACAGGGTTACACTATGCTAACCACACTGTTACAGGGTTACACTATATTAACCACACTGTTACAGGGTTACACTATGCTAACCTCACTGTTACAGGGTTACACTATGCTAACCACACTGTTACAGGGTTACACTATGCTAACCACACTGTTACAGGGTTACACTATGCTAACCACACTGTTACAGGGTTACACTATATTAACCACACTGTTACAGGGTTACACTATGTTAACCTCACTGTTACAGAGTTACACTATGCTAACCTCACTGTTACAGGGTTACACAATGCTAACCACACTGTTACAGGGTTACACTATGCTAACCACACTGTTACAGGGTTACACTATGCTAACCACACTGTTACAGGGTTACACTATATTAACCACACTGTTACAGGGTTACACTATATTAACCACACTGTTACAGGGTTACACTATGCTAACCACACTGTTACAGGGTTACACTATGCTAACCACACTGTTACAGGGTTACACTATGCTAACCACACTGTTACAGGGTTACACTATATTAACCACACTGTTACAGGGTTACACTATGCTAACCACACTGTTACAGGGTTACACTATGCTAACCACACTGTTACAGGGTTACACTATGCTAACCACACTGTTACAGGGTTACACTATGCTAACCTCACTGTTACAGGGTTACACTATGCTAACCACACTGTTACAGGGTTACACTATACAGGGTTACACTATGTTAACCAGGGTTACACTGTTAACCTCACTGTTACAGGGTTACACTATGCTAACCACACTGTTACAGGGTTACACTATGCTAACCACACTGTTACAGGGGTTAACCACACTGTTACAGGGTTACACTATGCTAACCACACTGTTACAGGGTTACACTATATTAACCACACTGTTACAGGGTTACACTATGTTAACCTCACTGTTACAGAGTTACAGAGTTACACTATGCTAACCTCACTGTTACAGGGTTACACTATGCTAACCACACTGTTACAGGGTTACACACTAACCACACTGTTACAGGGTTACACTATGCTAACCACACTGTTACAGGGTTACACTATGCTAACCACACTGTTACAGGGTTACACTATATTAACCACACTGTTACAGGGTTACACTATGCTTAACCTCACTGTTACAGGGTTACACTACTATGCTAACCACACTGTTACAGGGTTAACCAGGGTTCACTGTTACAGGGTTACACTATGCTAACCACACTGTTACAGGGTTACACTGTTACAGGGTTATGCTAACCACACTGTTACAGGGTTACACTATGCTAACCACACTGTTACATATTAACCACACTGTTAACACTATGCTAACCACACTGTTACAGGGTTACACTATGCTAACCACTGTTACAGGGTTACACTGCTAACCACACTGTTACAGGGGTTACACTGTTACAGGGTTATTAACCACACTGTTACAGGGTTACACTATGCTAACCTACACTGTTACAGGGTTACACTATGCTAACCACACTGTTACAGGGTTACACTACTAACCACACTGTTACAGTTACAGGGTTACACTATGCTAAACCTGTTACAGGGTTACACTGTTACAGGGGCTAACCACACTGTTACAGGGTTACACTATGCTAACCACACTGTTACAGGGTTACACTATGCTAACCACACTGTTACAGGGTTACACTATGCTAACCACACTGTTAGGGTTACACTATATTAACCTCACTGTTACAGGGTTACACTATGCTAACCACACTGTTACAGGGTTACACTATTAACCACACTGTTACAGGGTTACACTATGCTAACCACACTGTTACAGGGTTACACTATGCTAACCACACTGTTACAGGGTTACACTATGCTAACCACACTGTTACAGGGTTACACTATGCTAACCACACTGTTACAGGGGTTACACTATGCTAACCACACTGTTACAGGGTTACACTATATTAACCACACTGTTACAGGGTTACACTACTAACCACACTGTTACAGGGTTACACTATGTTAACCTCACTGTTACCTAACCTCACTGTTACAGGGTTACACTATGCTAACCACACTGTTACAGGGTTACACTATGCTAACCACACTGTTACAGGGTTACTGTTACAGGGTTATGCTAACCACACTGTTACAGGGTTACACTATGCTAACCACACTAACACTGTTACAGGGTTACACTAACCACACTGTTAGGGTTAACCACACTGTTACAGGGTTACACTATGCTAACCACATTGTTACAGGGTTACACTATGCTAACCACACTGTTACAGGGTTACACTATACTGTTAACCACACTGTTACAGGGTTACACTATGCTAACCACACTGTTACAGGGTTACACTATGCTAACCACACTGTTACGGGGTTACACTATGCTAACCACACTGTTACAGGGTTACACATATGCTAACCACACTGTTACAGGGGTTAACCACACTGTTACAGGGTTACACTATGTTAACCTCACTGTTACAGGGTTACACTATGCTAACCACACTGTTACAGGGTTACACTATGCTAACCACACTGTTACAGGGTTACACTATATTAACCACACTGTTACAGGGTTACACTATGCTAACCACATTGTTACAGGGTTACACTATGCTAACCACACTGTTACAGGGTTACACTATATTAACCACACTGTTACAGGGTTACACTATGCTAACCACATTGTTATAGAGTGACACTACGCCATCCTCTGTTACATGCTTGGCACACCTGTATTTGGGTTGTTCTCCTATTCTTCTCTGCAGATCCTCTCAAGCTCTGTCATGTTGGATGGGGAGCATCGCTGCACAGCTATTTTTAGGTCTCTCCAGAGATTTTCGATCAGGTTTAAGTCCGGGCTATGGCTGGGCCACTCAAGGACATTCAGAGACTTGTCCTGAAGCCACTCCTGCATTGTCTTGGCTGTGTGCTTAGGGTTGTTGTCCTCTTTTAAGGTTAACCTTAGCACCAGTCTGAGGTCCCGAGCGCTCTGGAGAAGGTTTTCATCAAGGATCGCTCTGCACTTTGCTCCGTTCATCTTTCCCTTGATCCTGACTAGTCTCTCAGTCCCTACCGCTGAAAAACATCCCCACAGCATAATGCTGCCACCACCATGCTTCACCGTAGGGATGGTGCCAGATTTCCTCCAGACGTGAAGCTTGGCATTCAGGCCAAATTTAAATGTTGGTTTCATCAGACCAGAGAATCTTGTTTCTCATGGTCTGACTCCTTTAGGTGCCTTTTGGAAAACTCCAAGCGGGCTGTCATGTGCCCTTTACTGAGGAGTGGCTTCCGTCTGGCCACTCTACCATAAAAACCTGATTGATGGAGTGCTGCAGAGATGGTTGTCCTTCTGGAAGGTTCTCCCATGTCCACAGAGGAACTCTGTGGCCATCGGGTTCTTGGTCACCTCCCTGACCAAGACCCCTCTCCTCCGATTGCCCAGTTTGGCCAGGCGGTCAGCTCTAGAAAGAGTCTTGATGGTTCCAATATTCTTCCATTTAAGAATGATGGAACCACTGTGTTCTTGGGGACCTTCAATGCTGCAGAACTGTTTTGGTACCCTTCCCCAGACCTGTGCCTCAACACAATCCTGTCTCAGAGCTCTACAGACAATTCCTTCGACCTCATGGCTTGAACTGTCAACAATGGCACCTAATATAGGCAGGTGTGTGCCTTTCCAAATCATGTCCAATCAATTGAATTTACCACAGGTGGACTCCAATCAAGTTGTAGAAACATCTCAAGAATGATCAATGGAAACAAGCTGCACCTGAGCTTCATTTCGAGTCTATAAGGTATTTCAGTTTTTACATTTTAATACATTTGCAAAAAAATCGAACATCTGTTTTGTCTTCTCAACATGGTGTATTGTGTGTAGATTGATGAGGGGAAGATGAATTCAATCAATCAAATCATTTTAGAACAAGCTACAGTATAACGTAACAAAATGTGGGAAAAGTCAAGGTGTCTGAATACTTTGCGAATGCACTGCATCTTACTCTCTATCTATCTTTCTCATTCCTTATTAATCTAAAGCTGTTACTTTCAATATTTTTGTATTCATTACTCTAGTTAGTAGCACTGTTCTGTGTACCTGCATTCTTTGCTTGTGCTTGTGTGTCTCCATGTGTGTGTGTGTGTGCGCGTGTGTGCGTGTGTGTGCGTGCGTGTGCGTGTGTGTGTGTGTGTGTGTGTGTGTGTGTGTGTGTGTGTGTGTGTGTGTGTGTGTGTGTGTGTGTGTGTGTGTGTGTGTGTGTGTGTGTGTGTGTGTGTGTGTGTGTGTGTGTGTGTGTGTGTGTGTGTGTGTGTGTGTCAGGGGAGAGTGGTGTTCTCAGGAGTGTTCCACCACTGGGAGGGAGGAACTCATGTCTGCTGATTACAGAAGAGACTGAAGAGACGTGAGTGGAATCCCAAAACACTGTCATCTCTGTCTGTCAGCCTCAGTGTCTGGATCTCTGTCTCTCAGCCTCAGTGTCTGGATCTCTGTCTCTCAGCCTCAGTGTCTGGATCTCTGTCTCTCAGCCTCAGTGTCTGGATCTCTGTCTCTCAGCCTCAGCCTCAGCCTCAGTGTCTGGATCTCTGTCTCTGTCTGGATCTCTGTCTCTCAGCCTCAGTGTCTGGATCTCTGTCTCTCAGCCTCAGTGTCTGGATCTCTGTCTCTCAGCCTCAGTGTCTGGATCTCTGTCTCTCAGCCTCAGTGTCTGGATCTCTGTCTCTCAGCCTCAGTGTCTGGATCTCTGCCTCAGTGTCTGGATCTCTGTCTCTCAGCCTCAGTGTCTGGATCTCTGTCTGTCAGCCTCAGTGTCTGGATCTCTGTCTGTCAGCCTCAGTGTCAGCCTCAGCCTCAGTGTCTGTCTCTCAGCCTCAGTGTCTGGATCTCTGTCTCTCAGCCTCAGTGTCTGGATCTCTGTCTCTCAGCCTCAGTGTCTGGATCTCTGTCTGTCAGCCTCTGTCAGCCTCAGTGTCTGATCTCTGTCTCTCAGCCTCAGTGTCTGGATCTCTGTCTGTCAGCCTCAGTGTCTGGATCTCTGTCTCTCAGCCTCAGTGTCTGGATCTCTGTCTCTCAGCCTCAGTGTCTGATCCCTGTCTCTCAGCCTCAGTGTCTGGATCTCTGTCTGTCAGCCTCAGTGTCTGGATCTCTGTCTGTCAGCCTCAGTGTCTGGATCTCTGTCTCTCAGCCTCAGTGTCTGGATATCTGTCTCTCAGCCTCAGTGTCTGGATCTCTGTCTGTCAGCCTCAGTGTCTGGATCTCTGTCTGTCAGCCTCAGTGTCTGGATCTCTGTCTCTCAGCCTCAGTGTCTGGATCTCTGTCTCTCAGCCTCAGTGTCTGGATCTCTGTCTCTCAGCCTCAGTGTCTGGATCTCTGTCTGTCAGCCTCAGTGTCTGGATCTCTGTCTCTCAGCCTCAGTGTCTGGATCTCTGTCTGTCAGCCTCAGTGTCTGGATCTCTGTCTCTCAGCCTCAGTGTCTGGATCTCTGTCTCTCAGCCTCAGTGTCTGGATCCCTGTCTCTCAGCCTCAGTGTCTGGATCTCTGTCTCTCAGCCTCAGTGTCTGGATATCTGTCTCTCAGCCTCAGTGTCTGGATCTCTGTCTCTCAGCCTCAGTGTCTGGATCTCTGTCTGTCAGCCTCAGTGTCTGGATCTCTGTCTCTCAGCCTCAGTGTCTGGATCTCTGTCTCTCAGCCTCAGTGTCTGGATCTCTGTCTGTCAGCCTCAGTGTCTGGATCTCTGTCTCTCAGCCTCAGTGTCTGGATCTCTGTCTATCAGCCTCAGTGTCTCAATCTCTGTCAGTGCCTCTGGATCTCTGTCTCTCAGCCTCAGTGTCTGGATCTCTGTCTCTCAGCCTCAGTGTCTGGATCTCTGTCTCTCAGCCTCAGTGTCTGGATCTCTGTCTCTCAACATGCTGACAAACAAGTCTTGTGTCCGGATCTCTGTCTCTCAGCCTCAGTTGGATCTCTGTCTCTCAGCCTCAGTGTCTTTTCTCCAGCCTCAGTGTCTGGATCTCTGTCTCTCAGCCTCAGTGTCTGGATCCCTCTGTCGGGCTCAACACCAGCTCACACAGCCCAACCGTCTCACTCTGTTTCACTCTACTTTCCTACAACCTCACTCTGTCTAACTCTAACTTGCCTCATCCTGTATCTCTTCTTCTCTCCCTTTGTCTCTTCTCCTGTCATCTCTCTCACTTCACGATGTCTCACGCTATCTCCCTCAGTCTCAATCTCTGTCATCCTGCCTCTCTCTTTTTCTCTCACTCTCTCGCTCACCCACTATCACTTTCACTCACTCTACCGCCATCTGGCTATAGCATGATTGGAAGCTACGACAAAAAACAGTGTGTAAATGGAATGCAACACTGTATCTACAAACATGCTGACAAACAAGTCTTGTGTGATCTCCATTCTACAGTTGTGGGAGATTTTCACCAGAGAGGAAGGTTAGTTAGGAAGTCTGCAGCCAGACATAAGTTCTGGTAAACATGCCTGGGAGGGAAAGGTGGGGTTGGAGACAGACAGGGAGGGAAAGGTGGGGGGTGGAGACGGATAGACAGGGAGGGAAAGGTGGGGGTGGAGACTGATAGACAGGGAGGGAAAGGTGGGGGGTGGAGACAGATAGACGGGGAGGGAAAGGTGGGGGTGGAGACGGATAGACAGGGAGGGAAAGGTGTGGAGACAGATAGACGGGGAGGGAAGGTGGGGGTGGAGACAGATAGACAGGGAGGGAAAGGTGGGGGTGGAGACGGATAGACGGGGGAGGGAAAGGTGGGGGTGGAGACGGATAGACAGGGAGGGAAAGGTGGGGGTGGTGACAGATAGACAGGGGAGGGAAGGTGGGGGTGGAGACGGATAGACAGGGAGGGAAAGGTGGGGGTGGAGACGGATAGACAGGGAGGGAAGGTGGGGGGTGGAGACGGATAGACGGGGAGGGAAAGGTGGGGGTGGAGACAGATAGACAGGGAGGGAAAGGTGTGGAGACAGATAGACGGGGAGGGAAGGTGGGGGTGGAGACGGATAGACAGGGAGGGAAAGGTGGGGGGTGGAGACGGATAGACAGTGAGGTAAAGATGGGGGGTGGAGACGGATAGATAGGGAGGGAAAGGTGGGGGTGGTGACGGATAGACAGGGAGGGAAAGGTGGGGGTGGAGACGGATAGACAGGGAGGGAAAGGTGGGGGTGGAGACGGATAGACAAGGAGGGAAAGGTGGGGGTGGAGACGGATAGACAGGGAGGGAAAGGTGGGGGTGGAGACGGATAGACAGGGAGGGAAAGGTGGGAGTGGAGACGGATAGACAGGGAGGGAAAGGTGGGGGTGGAGACTGATAGACAGGGAGGGAGAGGTGGGGGGTGGAGACAGATAGACAGGGAGGGAAAGGTGGGGGTGGAGACAGATAGACAGGGAGGGAAAGGTGTGTGGAGACAGATAGACAGGGAGGGAAGGTGGGGGTGGAGACGGATAGACAGGGAGGGAAAGGTGGGGGTGGAGACGGATAGGCAGGGAGGGAAAGGTGGGGGTGGAGACGGATAGACAGGGAGGGAAAGGTGGGGGTGGAGACAGATAGACAGGGAGGGAAAGGTGGAGGGTGGAGATGGATAGACAGGGAGGGAAAGGTGGGGGTGGAGACGGATAGACAGGGAGGGAGAGGTGGGGGTGGAGACGGATAGACAGGGAGGGAAAGGTGGGGGTGGAGACGGATAGACAGGGAGGTAAAGGTGGGGGTGGAGACGGATAGACAGGGAGGGAAAGGTGGGGGTGGAGACAGACAGGGAGGGAAAGGTGGGGGTGGAGACGGATAGACGGGGAGGGAAAGGTGGGGGTGGAGACTGATAGACAGGGAGGGAAAGGTGGGGGGTGGAGACAGATAGATGGGGAGGGAAAGGTGGGGGTGGAGACGGATAGACAGGGAGGGAAAGGCGTGGAGACGGATAGACGGGGAGGGAAGGTGGGGGTGGAGACGGATAGACAGGGAGGGAAAGGTGGGGGTGGAGACGGATAGACAGGGAGGGAAAGGTGGGGGTGGAGACGGATAGACAGGGAGGGAAAGGTGGGGGTGGAGACGGATAGACAGGGAGGGAAAGGTGTGGAGACGGATAGACGGGGGAGGGAAAGGTGGGGGTGGAGATGGATAGACAGGGAGGGAAAGGTGGGGGTGGAGACGGATAGACAGGGAGGGAAAGGTGGGAGGTGGAGACGGATAGACAGGGAGGGAAGGGTGGGGGTGGAGACAGATAGACAGGGAGGGAAAGGTGGGGGTGGAGACAGATAGACAGGGAGGGAAAGGTGGGGTTGGAGACAGATAGACGGGGAGGGAAGGGAGACAGATAGACAGGGAGAGAAAGGTGGGGGTGGAGACAGATAGACAGGGAGGGAAGGTGGGGGTGGAGACAGATAGACAGGGAGGGAAAGGTGGGGGTGGAGACAGATAGACGGGGAGGGAAAGGTGGGGGTGGAGACGGAAGGACAGGGAGGGAAAGGTGTGGAGACAGATAGACGGGGAGGGAAGGTGGGGGTGGAGACGGATAGACAGGGAGGGAAAGGTGGGGGTGGAGACGGATAGACAGGGAGGGAAAGGTGGGGGTGGAGACGGATAGACAGGGAGGGAAAGGTGGGGGTGGTGACAGATAGACAGGGAGGGAAAGGTGGGGGTGGAACGGATAGACAGGGGAGACAGGACAAAGGTGGGGGTGGAGACGGATAGACAGGGAGGGAAAGAAAGGGGGGTGGAGACTGATAGACAGGGAGGGAAAGGTGGGGGTGGAGACGGATAGACAGGGAGGGAAAGGTGGGGGTGGAGACAGATAGACAGGGAGGGAGACAGATAGACAAGCAGAGAAAGGTGGGGGTGGAGACAGATAGACAGGGAGGGAAAGGTGGGGGGTGGAGACAGATAGACGGGGAGGGAAAGGTGGGGGTGGAGACGGATAGACAGGGAGGGAAAGGTGTGGAGACGGATAGACGGGGAGGGAAGGTGGGGGTGGAGACGGATAGACAGGGAGGGAAAGGTGGGGGTGGAGACGGATAGACAGGGAGGGAAAGGTGGGGGTGGAGACGGATAGACAGGGAGGGAAAGGTGGGGGTGGAGACGGATAGACAGGGAGGGAAAGGTGGGGTTGGAAACAGATAGACAGGGAGGGAGACAGATAGACAAGCAGAGAAAGGTGGGGGTGGAGACAGATAGACAGGGAGGGGAAGGTGGGGGTGGAGACAGATAGACAGGGAGAGAAAGGTGGGGTGGAGACAGATAGACAGGGAGGGAAAGGTGGGGGTGGAGACAGAAACACAGGGGGAGGTGGGGGGACAGAGGAAAGGGGGTGGGGGTGGGTGGAGACAGATAGACAGGGAGAGAAAGGGTGTGGTGGTGGGTGGAGACGGATAGACAAGGAGAGAAAGGGGGTGGTGGTGGGTGGAGACAGATAGACAGGGAGGGAAAGGGGATGGGGGTGGGTGGAGACGGATAGACAGGGAGAGAAAGGGGGGTGGGTGGAGACAGATAGACAGGGAGGGAAAGGGGGGTGGAGACAGATAGACAGGGAGGGAAAGGGGGGGTGGAGACAGATAGACAGGGAGGGAAAGGGGGGGGTGGAGACAGATAGACAGGGAGGAAAGGAGGGGGTGGAGAGGTGAGAGAAGAGAGTGAGAGATGGAAAGAGGGATTCAGGGAGAAAAAGAGTGGGACAGGGTATGTGTGTGTGTGTTGTGTGTAGTCTTACTGGTCTCAAGGCCAACATTAACACAGGAAATACAAATGACACAGCACAGGAAGGAACTCACTAACAGCTCCCTCCCTCCCGCCCTGCCCTCGACCCCCACTTCTTTTTCTCACTCACTCCATCCTCTCAAATGCCATTAGTCCCCTTCCTGAATGAGGGAGGAGGAAATGGAGAAAAGATGCTACTCTGCATGAAAAACACACACACTAATGCACATCTTGGTTTGGTGGGTCTGAATAGAAAACAACCTGGTGTAAATAAGAGTATCAAGTTACTATTTGGTAATTAGTCTGTACACTAATGGTGTGTGTGTGTAAATGTGCATGTGCGTGTGCACGGTTGGCGCAGTTCCTTAGAACTGTACTGAGAATGCAAACCAGTAGTGGTGAAAAACAAACTTGAAGACTAAGCCAGGAGAGAAAAGGTTGTACTTGTCTGAAAGATGAGAATATTTTCTCTGCTTTTACCATGCATAATTCACCGTCTCCCATGGCGACCGGAGACATTTCAGCACACTCCACTATTCACTCCTGAGCCTGCGCACGCTTGCTGCCCAACTACTTATCAATTTCAGGTCGGAAAGGTTTATAATCGCACCCTGACATTCACAGTTCCCCACCCAAAATACTGTACACTTCTTTTACTTAGGGAGAGTGAGATAGTGTATCTACTCCCCACGAGAGGAGCCTTCTCTAACCCCTTCACGAGGTGTGTGTGTGCGTGCATGTATAGCAAATAGAGATGTGTGAAACTTACTCCTCAGCCTTAAAGATGCACTATTGTAACGGACATGGTCGTGGAAATGACCGGACTAAGGTGCGCGTGGTCAGCGTACATTTTCCTTTATTTATGTAAATGTCGCCAACAAAACAAGAAACAAAGAAACGACCGTGAAGCTTACTAGGGCTGTAGTGCCACTAACAAAGACAACTACCCACAAAATACAACGGAAAAAAGGCTGCCTAAGTATGATTCCCAATCAGAGACAACGATAGACAGCTGTCCCTGATTGAGAACCATACCCGGCCAAAGCATAGAAACAGAAAATATAGAAATAAAGAAACTAGAATTCCCAACCTAGTCACACCCTGGCCTACCCAAAATAGAGAATAAAAGTCTCTCTATGGCCAGGGTGTGACAGTACCCCCCCCCCCCCCCCCCCCCCAAAGGTGCGGACTCCGGCCTCTTTGGCCAGGGTGTGACAACTATGCAGAAATCGCGCAGCCATTTCCTGGCTGCTAAAATAATCTCAGTTTGTGTGTCAAAACAAGCAAGTATAGTGTAGAGAATCATTGTACCATCTAAACCGCTGTGAAATATCTTTTACATAACCATAAAAATGTTATTTTCAGCTGTTTGAAGCTGGTGTACAAAAACAAAAGTAAAAGACGTAAAAACAAAATTTAAGAATGGGAAGCATAGAAATAGTGCACATCTTCCGCTTCTTAGACTTGCTTTCAATGAGAATGACAGACCTATGACACACATTTCTATGTGAATTTGGTCAGGTCACCCAAAAAGTTACATATTGCAGTTTTAAGTGTCCACGTTTGCCCCGCTCAATAGCTAGCTTTTGTTTTGAGTGGCGTGACCTATAGAGATGCTTGAGGGAGGACGGTCATGTGTGCCAAATCATGAAGAAGTGGTACTTGCTAAGCAAGCAGTGTGACGTCCTATACACGTGATGTCCTCTCAGATCTCTGCTGTTTAGCCATAATATCATGTAATTGTCTGTCTCAAAGCCCAGGAGAGTCACACAGAAGGAAATATTTATCACATCCAGAGTGCATGTCCACACAGGCAGACAGAATCCTCCAGTCAAAACCTCTCTTTTATCTGCCCCTCCACCAATATAAAAAAAAGGCAAATGGAACAAAAACACGAGAAATAGAAATAAGAAAAGCGCAAGAAATAGAAAGAAAAGCACAAGAAATAGAAATAAGAAAAGCACAAGAAATAGAAATGAGAAAAGCACAAGAAATAGAAATAAGAAAAACAAGAGAAAGTAAGTAAGCCATATACAGGTTCAGTTCCAGGGTCAGTGTCAACACCATATTTACAATGTGCAGGGATACTGGTGTGGTAGGGTTAGATATGTATAGAGGTAAGGTGACTAGGCATTATGATATATAATAAACAGAGTAGCAGCAGCGTATAAGATGATTGTATGAGTCATGTGTGCTCCCTCTCCGGCTTCTAGACCACCAGGCTGGTCGTCATGGCGCACACCTGTCACCAGCATTACGTGCATAATGACACTCACCTGGATTCCATCACCCCCTTGATTACCTGCCCTTTATATGTCACTCCCTTTGGTTTCTTCGTTTATTTATTAAATGTATTCACTCCCTGAACTTGCTTCCCGACTCTCAGCGTACATCGTTACAGCAGGTGAGTGTGAGTGTAGAGTCAGTATGAATGTGTGTGTGTGTTATGGGTGTGTGAGCAAATTGTGCGTGTGTGTGTGTGTGTGTGTGTGTGTGTGTGTGTGTGTGTGTGTGTGTGTGTGTGTGTGTGTGTGTGTGTGTGTGTGTGTGTGTGTGTGTGTGTGTGTGTGTGTGTGTGTGTGTGTGTGTGTGTGTGTGTGTGTGTGTGTGTGTGTATAGACTGTGCATATAGAGTCTGTGCAAAAATATAAATAAATAGAACGGTCTATTTAGTAGTGCTGAGTGATTAACCAACTGGTAGTTACGATCTTGTCTCATCGCTGCAACTCCCCAACGGGCTAAGGAAAGGCGAAGGTCAAGTCTTGTGCCCTGCGAAAAATGCCCAACGTTGGATCAATTCCTTGATTTTAGTTAATTTTCTTTTTGCCCATGCTCTGTTTCTGTAGAGAGAAATCAAATCATTCATGAGAGAAATCTGAGAAATCAAGTCAAGGACTATGGAACGTTGGGGTGAAGGGAGTTGTAGTTTTCATGAAGCAAATATTAAAACTACTTCTATGCAGAAATGTGGTCATTAACTACAATGATCATAATCCATTGCGCCAGAGACGGATCAGAGAGGAAGAGGCAAAGTGAGAGGTTTCACTCTCGCCAAAATCTGTCAAATATAAGCACAACACGTTTCTATGGGCTTATTTTGGGCCTAAGCTTGTCACCTGCCTTCCCGTCTTTGGGACAACGATTCCCATTGTTATGGCATAGACATGAGCATCTCATCATTATATACAGATCTCTGGACGGATACACTTTTAAGCCTGCTACGTTAGCTTAGATACACATTGACCGCAGGAGAGAGAAATGTACACAACACAATGACGACAGGGACAAAGAAAGTTTGTGAAAGTATACCTGATCTACTTTGAAAAACTTGTACAATTATTTAGTCAGACAGCTCTGCAGCATACTTAGGCAGGCTAGCCTAACTAAAGACAGTACAGTATGGGAAGCACATAACATTAGATGGCCTGGCTGGCTGACTGCCACTGCCTGACCAGAGATGAGATGATAACCTTTTCATGCATGAGTTCCAAATATCTTTAACGGTCACCGCAGCGTGAGCTTTTTTATGCATGTGATGTCAGAATGCACTCACTGTTCCAAAATGTGATTGTTACTCAACAGGACAGTTAACCCCCGCTGCCATCAAACCAAGGCACGCTGCCTGCTAATTATTTACAGGCTGTGTTTCAACTTGTCAATTTCAAATTATTTTCTAACAAGTCTAATTTTCGAACAGTTTGAATTGAGGTGTGTTCCGTCTCCTCATTAATTCACATAGAAGTAGCCCATTTCAATGTTGCGGAAAATTGACGTTAAAGGCATTACCGAGCCGGACACACTTCCCTTTTCGACAAGAGCCGAAGCACTTCCCCAGTGTTTTCACAGGTCAAGTATGCAGACATTTGCGCATCTCCAGTCAGAACAGAAGTTGCGCAAACTTTTTCCCTCCTGGCACCTTATCTGGCTGGCATTGCCTTCATAGTTGTTTTCCTTACTGGTAATAGCTTTGAACATATGTGCGTTACTATCAAATTAAGTGTCTTATTAAATTATCATTATAGTTTCTCAATCTTGTGTTGTCATTTCTACTGTAGCACACGGGTTGTATGGAGAATCATGTATTTACTGTTTCATTCACGTTCTCCAGTACTGCTGACAAATCTTGCATGGATTGTAATGGACACATACAGTTGAAGTCGGAAGTTTACATACACTAAGTTGACTGTGCCTTTAAACAGCTTAGAATATTCCATCAAATGACGTCATGGCTTTATAAGCTTCTGACAGGCTAATTGACAAGGTTCATCCTTGGGCGCAATTTCCAAACGCCTGAAGGTACCACGTTCATCTGTACAAACAATAGTACGCAAGTATAAACAACATGGGACCACGCAGCTGTCATACCGCTCAGGAAGGAGACGCGTTTTGTCTCCTAGAGATTAACGTACTTTAGTGTTTAAAGTGCAAATCAATCCCGGAACAACAGAAAAGGACCTTGTGAAGATGCTGGAGGAAACAGGTACAAATGATCTTATATACCACAGTAGGGTTACGGTCCGAGTCCTATATTGACATAACCTGAAAGGCCGCTCAGCAAGGAAGAAGCCACTGCTCCAAAACCTCCATAAAAAAGCCAGACTACGGTTTGCAACTGCACATGGGGACAAAGATCGTACTTGTTGGAGAAATGTCCTCTGGTCTGATGACACAAAAATAGAACTGTTTGGCCATAATGACCATTGTTATGTTTGGAGGAAAAAGGGGGAGCTTGCAAGCCGAAGAACACCATCCCAACCGTGAAGCATGGGTGTGGCAGCATCATGTTGTGGGAGTGCTTTGCTACAGGAAGGACTGGTGCACTTCACAACATGGATGGCATCATGAGGGAGGAAAATTATGTGGATATATTGAAGCAACATCTCAAGACATTAGTCAGGAAGTTAAAGCTTGGTCGCAAATAGGTCTTCCAAATGGACAATGACCCAAATGGACAGTGGACAATGTGGCAAATGGACAATGTGGCAAAATGGCTTAAGGACAACAAAGTCAAGGTATTGGTGTGGCCATCACAAAGCCCTGACCTCAATCCCATAGAAAATTTGTGGGCAGAACTGAAAAGGTGTGTGCGAGCAAAGAGGCCTACAAACCTGACTCAGTTACAGCAGCTCTGTCAGGAGGAATGGGCCAAAATTCACCCATCTTATTGTGGGAAGCTTGTGGAAGGCTACCTGAAATATTTGACCCAAGTTAAACAATTTAAAGGCAATGCTACCAAATACTAATTGAGTGTATGTAAACTTCTGACCCACTGGGAATGTGATGAAAGAAATACAAACTGAAATAAATCATTCTCTCTACTATTATTCTGACATTTCACATTCTTAAAATCAAGTGGTGATCCTAACTGGCCTAAAACAGGGGAATTTTTACTTGATAAATGTCAGGAATTGTGAAAAACTGAGTTTAAATGTATTTGGCTAAGGTGTATGTAAACTTCCGACTTCAACTGTACATGTGTGTAAAATATTTATTTGAAGGTTGTACTGATTATGATGAGCTACTGCTAAGCTAATTGCCAGCTACAATATATGTGGCGCCATGTTTGTTGACATCATTCAATGCATTCTGGTTGTCACATAAACATCTATCAGACAAAAGATGTTATAACAAAATGAGGTGAAGGGACACTTGTGTTTCGAGTTAACTTCTGGATATGATTGATGGAAGCTAATGATGGTAGATGACACACCCCCCTTCAACATGCATACTGCAAACAGACCCAACTCATCTTATAATCTCTGGTTGATGTGAAAAAACAAACATGGCGGCGCACACAAACTACACATCATTGGATTACTTCAGTTTTTTAGAAAGTATTTTACTCAATTATTTAGATCACTGATGAGCTCACCCGTGATGTGATAAATTGTAAATAGTAATTACTATTAGCTAATTCATATTATGGTTTCTGTCAGCCGAGAGTTAGCTAAATATGACCGCTTGTGCTAGGTTACTCTTTCCTCAGTTAACACTATGACTAATGTAGGCTACATTTTCTGGTTTGGATGAGAATTGTGTTGCTAAAAGAGTGTTCTAATCACAATGGTTTAAGCATAACCTGCAGGTATTTTGGTATTTCATTAGGATCCCCATTAGCTGTTTCAAAAGCAGCAGCTACTCTTCCTGGGGTCCACACAAAACATAAAACATAATACAGAATGACATAATACAGAACATCATTAGACAAGAACAGCTCAAGGACAGAACTACATGCATTTTTAAAAAGGCAGACGTAGCCTACATATCAATGCATACACACAAACTATCTAGGCCAAAGAGAAGAGAGGCGTTGTGACGCAAGGTGTTGCTTTATCTGTTTTTTGAAACCAGGTTTGCTGATGCTTTGAGCAATATGAGGTGTAAAGGAGTTCCATGCAATAAGGGCTCTATAAAATACTTTGTTTTCTTGAATTTGATCTAGATTTGAGGACTATGAAAAGACCCCTTGTGGCATGTCTGGTGGGGTAACTGTGTGTGTCAGAGCTGTGTGTAAATTGACTATGCAAACAATTTGGGATTTTCAACACATTAATGTTTCTTATAAAACGAAGAAGTGATGCAGTCAGTCTCTCTTCAGCTCTTAGCCAAGAGAGACTGGCAGGCATAGTATTAATATTAGCCCTCTGATTACAATTAAGAGCAAAACGTGCTGCTCTCTTCTGGGCCAGCTGCAGCTTAACTAGGTCTTTCCTTGCAGCACTGGACCACACGACTGGACTATAATCAAGATTAGACAAAACTAGAGCCTGCTGGACTTGCTTTTTTGGAGTGTGGTGTCAAAAACCTAGAGCATCTCTTTATTACAGCTAGACTTCTCCCCATCTTTGCAACTATTGAATCTATATGTTTTGACCATGACAGTTTACAATCTAAGGTAACGCCAAGTAATTTAGTCTCCTCAACTTGTCCAACAGCCACACCATTCATTACCAGATTCAGCTGAGGTGTAGCTCTTAATGTACCAAATACAATACTGGACTGGGCTGTCCGCACCACCCTCTGTAGGGACATGCGATCGAGGGCGGTACAGTTGCTATACCAGTCAGGAAGTCCAGCGTCCAGTTGCAGAGGGAGGTGTTCAGTCCCAGGGTCCCAAGCCTGGTGACGAGGTTGGAGGGGACTATGGTGTTGAACACATTCTCACATAGGTATCTAGGTAGGTGGGGGCAGTGTGGAGTGCAATTGAGAATGAGTCGTCTATGGATCTGTTGAGGCGGTATGCAAAGAGTGGGTCTAGGGTAAGGAGTGGGTCTAGGGTGTCTGGGATGATGGAATTGATGTGTGCCATAACCAGCCTTTCAGATGTGAGTGCTACAGGGCAGTAGTCATTGTGGCAGTTATCCTTAGAGTAATGGAACAAGATTAATGGTGGTCAGCTTGAGACGTGGGGGTTACAGACTGGGACAAGAAGAGGTTAAAAAAACGTGAATATGTCTGTCAGCTGATCTGCGCATGCTCTGAGAACACACCCTGGAATACCGTCTGGCCCCGCGGCCTTGTGAGTGGTGACCTGATTAAAAACCTTACTCACGTCGGCCTCTGAGAGCAAGATAACCCAGCCAACTGGGTAGGCAAGGGGCCCTCATGCACAGCTCTGTGCTGTTTTTATAAAAGTGTGCATAAAATGCATTGAGTTTGTCTGGTAGAGAGGCATCGTTGGGCAGATCACAGCTGGTCTTCCTTCGTAATCCGTAATGGACTGTAGCACCTGCTACATGCAGTGGTCGTCAGAGCCTGTGTAATAGGATTTCACCTTGTTCCTAAGCCGCATTAGAATAGCTTCAGATTCGGAGGACCATTTCCCTACGGAGTGGTTCTTCCTGTTTGAGCTTCTGCTTGTAGACAGGATAGTATAGAGTCATGATATGATTTGCCGAAGGGATGACGAAGGAGGGCCTTGAATGCATGCTTGCGGGTAGAGTAACGGTAGTCTAGGACTTTATCGACCCTAGTGGCGAAGGAGACCTGTTGATGGAAGATGGGCATCACGTCTTAATGGACGCGGAATTAAAATCACCGGCAACAAGGAAAGCAGACCTCGGGTGCATGGTTTCCTGCACGTTTACAGCCACGTACAGTTTAAGTGCCAGCTTGTTGTTTTTCTTGGTCCTGAGGTGGAATATATACAGCAGTCACAATAACAACTGAAAACTCTCTTGGGAGGTAGAAGGTTCGGCATTTGATCATCAGGTATTCCAAGACAGGTGAACAACGGGTCGAGACTTTTACTGCGTTAATCTCTCTAGGGTACGTGGGATGCTGGCGTCCCACTTGGCCACCATCCAGTGAGATTGCAGAGTGCCAAATTCAAATACAGAAATACTCATTATAGAAATTCAGAAAATACTCAACTATTTTACATAGGTTTAAAGATTAACTTCTTGTGAATCCAACCACGGTGTCAGATTTAAAAAATGCTTTACGACGAAAGCATACCTTACAATTATTTGAGAACATAGCCCAGCAGACAAATCATTACAAACAGTAACCAGCCAAGTAGAAGAGTTACACAAGTCAGAAATAGAGATCAAATGAATCACTTACCTTTGATGGTCTTCATATGGTTGTACTCAGAAGACATTCATGTATTCAATAAATGTTCCTTTTGTTTGATAAAGTGTCTTTATGTCCGAAAACCTCCGTTTTGTTCGCGCGTTTTCTTAAGGCTCAAACGCAGTCACAACAGGCAGACAAAAAAATCCAAATTGTATCCGTAAAGTACATAGAAACATGTCAAACGATGTTTCTATTCAATCCTCAGGTTGTTTTTAGCCTAAATAATCGATAATATTTCAAACGGACAAAAACGTAGTCAATATAAAAGGTAAACAAGAAAGGCACTCTCTCGGTCGCGCGCATGAAAACGCTCTGTGACACGGCAGGGTCCACTCACTCAGACTGCTCTTACTCCCTCATTTTTCAGAATAAAAGCCTAAAACAATTTTTAAAGACTGTTGACATCTAGTGGAAGGCATAGGAACTGCAATTTGAGTCCTAAGTCAATGGATACTGTAATGACATTGAATCCTACTTCCTGAATGGATTCTTCTCAGGTTTTCGCCTGTCAAATCAGTTCTGTTATACTCACAAACTTTATTTTACCAGTTTTGGAAACTTTAGAGTGTTTTCTATTCAAATATACTAATTACAGTGGGGCAAAAAAAGTATTTAGTCAGCCACCAATTGTGCAAGTTCTCCCACTTAAAAATATGAGAGAGGCCTGTAATTTTCATCATAGGTACACTTCAACTATGACAGACAAAATGAGAAAAAAAATCCAGAAAATCACATTGTAGGATTTTTGATCAATTTATTTGCAAATTATGGTGGAAAATAAGTATTTGGTCACCTACAAAAAAGCAAGATTTCTGGCTCTCACAGACCTGTAACTTCTTCTTTAAGAGGCTCCTCTGTCCTCCACTCGTTACCTGTATTAATGGCACCTGTTTGAACTTGTTATCAGCATAAAAGACACCTGTCCACAACCTCAAACAGTCACACTCCAAACTCCACTATGGCCAAGACCAAAGAGCTGTCAAAGGACACCAGAAACAAAATTGTAGACCTGCACCAGGCTGGGAAGACTGAATCTGCAATAGGTAAGCAGCTTGGTTTGAAGAAATCAACTGTGGGAGCAATTATTAGGAAATGGAAGACGTACAAGACCACTGTTAATCTACATCGATCTGGGGCTCCATGCAAGATCTCACCCCGTGGGGTCAAAATGATCACAAGAACAGTGAGCAAAAATCCCAGAACCACACGGGGGGACCTAGTGAATGACCTGCAGAGACCTGGGGCCAAAGTAACAAAGCCTACAATCATCAAGGGCATTGAAGATTAAACGTGGCTGGGTCTTTCAGCATGACAATGATCCCAGCAACAGCCCCAAAACATCACTGCTCTAGAGGAGATCTGCATGGAGGAATGGGCCAAAATACCAGCAACAGTGTGTAAAACCTTGTGAAGACTTACAGAAAACGTTTGACCTCTGTCATTGCCAACAAAGGGTATATAACAACGTATTGAGAAACCTTTGTTATTGACCAAATACTTATTTTCCACCATAATTTGCAAATAAATTCATTAAAAATCCTACAATGTGATTTTCTGGATTTATTTTCTAATTTTGTCTGTCATGGTTGAAGTGTACCTACGATGAAAATTACAGGCTTCTCTCATCATTTTAAGTGGGAGAACTTGCACAATTGGTGGCTGACTAAATACTTTTTTTTGCCCCACTGTATATGCATATCCTATCTTCTGGGCCTGAGTAGAAGGCAGTTTAATTTGGGCAGTTTAATTCCAAATGCTGCCCCCTACCCTAGAGAAATTAAAAGTCAGAAAACGATTTGCTGTGGATGAAGAGACATACCCGTCCCTCTCTCGATATCCCTGACTCCAATGTCCTGTCTGCTCAATGAATAGAGAATCCATTGAGTTGGATAGCCATGGGGGTATATCCTTCCTGTTTGGCCCTGTCCGGGGGTGTCATCGGATGGGGCCACAGTGTCTCCTGACCCCTCCTGTCTCAGCCTCCAGTATTTACTTCAGTTTGTTATATCTGGAGTACTTCTCCTGTCCTATTCAGTGTCCTGTGTGAATTTAAGTGTGCTCTCTCTAATTCTCTCTTTCTTTCTCTCTCTCGGAGGACCTGAGCCCTAGGACCATGCCTCAGAACTACCTGACATGATGACTCCTTGCTGTCCCCAGTCCACCTGGCCATGCTGCTGCTCCAGTTTCAACTGTTCTGCCTTATCATTATTCGACCATGCTGGTCATTTATGAACATTTGAACATCTTGGCCATGTTCTGTTATAATCTCCACCCGGCACAGCCAGAAGAGGACTGGCCACCCCACATAGCCTGGTTCCTCTCTAGGTTTCTTTCTAGGTTTTGTCCTTTCTAGGGAGTTTTTCCTAGCCACCGTGCTTCTACTGTCATGTTTGTCATTTATTGTCATGTCTTGTCCCTGTGCTTTGGGGTTTCCCTCTGCTGGTCTTGTTTGGTTCTATCCCTCTCTCTTAACCTCCCTCTCTCACTCTGAGATCTCTTCTCTCAGTTGTTCCTGCTCCCAGCTGTTCCTATTCCCCTAATCATCATTTAGTCTTCCCACACCTGTTGATCCTTTCCCTGATTAGAGTCCCTATTTATTCCTTTGTGAAAGTTCCTGTGCCGTCGGTTCCTTGTATTGTATTCAGAGATTGCGTTTCGCCCTGTCCTGTCGTGTTTTTGCCGTGATTGTGTATCACCCTGTCCTGTCGTGTTTTGTGCCTTCATCAGACGCTGCGTGTGAGCAGGTGTCTCAATCGTTTTGAAACCTGGTTTACCCGAGCGACCTGCAGTCTGTGGCCGTTCTCCAGTTGTTTTTCCCCTCTGCAATCTAGAGGATTTCTGTTATTCCGTTTTTGAACATTAATAAACTCTGTTTCTGTTAAGTCGCGTTTGGGTCCTCTTTCACCTGCATGACAGAAGGAACCGACCAAGGAATGGTGGCAGCGACTTCAGACGCTCGTTACACTGCCGTCGAGATCAGGAGCCATGCTCGGCAGATTGACGAGCAGGAATTGTCTGCTGCTCGCCATGCCGTGGAGAACCTGAAGCTCAGGTTTCCGACCTCTCTGGACAGTTCCAGAGTCTCGTCTCGTGCCACCTGTTACCCCTGGCCTGCCGAGCCTCCAGAACCCAGGGTTAATAACCCACCTTGCTACTCCGGGCAGCCCACTGAGTGCAGCTCCTTTCTCACGCAGTGTGAGATTGTGTTCTCTCTCCAACCCCACACATACTCTAGAGAGAGAGCTGCTGGGTTGCTTTTACGTCATTTCACTCCTTACTGGCCGGGCTCGAATGGGGCACAGCTATCTGGGAGGCAAGGGCTGATTGCTCTAACAGATTCCAGAACTTTAAAGAGGAGATGATTCGGGTTTTTGACCGTTCAGTTTTTGGTGGGGAGGCTTAATTTAGGGCCCTGGCTTCCTTATGCCAGGGTGAACGGTCCATAACGGATTATTCCATTGAGTTTCGCACTCTTGCTGCCTCTAGTGAGTGGAACAGCCGGCGAATACTCGTTTTCTGGAGGGACTCCACGCTGAGGTTAAGGATGAGATTCTCTCCGGGAGGTTCCTTCAGATGTGGACTCTTTGATTGCTCTCGCCATCCGCATAGAACGAGGGTAGATCTTCGTCACCGGGACGTGGAAGAGACATACGGTGTTTCCCTGCTCCGCATCGCAACCATCTCCCCCTCTGGCTTTGAGACTGAGCCCATGCAGCTGGGAGGGATTCGCATCTCGAATAAGGAGAGGGAACGGAGGATCACCAACCGCCTGTGCCTCTATTGTGGAGTTGCTGGACATTTTGTTAATTCATGTCCAGTAAAGCCAGAGCTCATCTGTAGCGGAGGGCTACAGGTGAGTAGCATTACTCAAGTCTCTCCATCAAAGTCCTGTACTACTTTGTCGGTCCACCTATGGCTGGACCGGTTGAGGCGGTTACATGTAGTGCCTTGATAGACTCTGGGGCTGAGGGTTGTTTCATGGTCGAAGCATGGGTTCGGAAACATGACACAGAGAGTTAGATAAGCCTACGCCCATGTTCGCCTTAGATGGTAGTCATCTTCCCAGTATCAGATTTGAGACACTACCTTTAACCCTCACAGTATCTGGTAACCACAGTGAGACTATTTCTTTTTTGATAACAGACACCTGTTGTTTTGGGTCATCCCTGGCTAGTATGTCATAATCCTTCTATTAATTGGTCTAGTAATTCTATCCTATCCTGGAACGTTTCTTGTCATGTGAAGTGTTTAAAAGTGTCTGCCATCCCTTGAGTTTCTTCTGTCCCTACTTCTCAGGAGGAACCGTTGGGCAGATCACAGACAGGAGTGCCGGAGGAATATCATGATCTGTAGCACCGGTCTTCAGTCGGTCCAGAGCCAACTCCCTTCCTCCTCACCGCATTATGATTGTAGTATTGATCTCCTTCCGGAGGACCACTCCCCTCGAGGTAGACTATACTTCCTGTTCGGCTCCCGAACAGGATAGTAAGAGCTCTCGAGGATTATTTGTCTGTGTCTCTTGACAAGGAAAGCCGGTACCATAGTGCCTTCTTCCTCTCCGGCCGGGGCGGGGTTCTTTTTGTTAAGAAGAAGGACCTGTTGATGGACTCTGCGCCCTCTTAATCGAGGGCTGAATGACACCGGCAACAAGGTTAAGAATCGTTATCCGCTTCCCCGTATGTCATCAGCCTTCGACATTCTGCAGGGAGCCAGGTGTTTTTCTAAGTTGGACCTGAGGTGGAACGCTTACCATCAGTCACGCATCAACTGAAAACGGCTCTTTAGAAGGCATTTTGATCACCGGGTTCCAAGACGGTCCGAACAATGCGCCAGCTGTTTTTCAGGCATTAGTTAATGATGTTCTGAGAGACATGCTGAACATTTTTGTTTTTGTCTATCTTGACGATATCCTGATTTTTCTCCGTCACAAGATTCAATGTTCAGCATACTATGTTCTACAGCGCCTTTTAGAGAATTGTCTCTACGTAAAGGTTGAAAGTGCTCTTTTCATGTCTCCTCCGTTACTTTTCTCGGTTCCGTTATTTCCGCTGAAGGCATTCAGATGGATTCCGCTAAGGTCCAAGCTGTCAGTGATTGGCCCGTTCCAGTCACGTGTCGAGTTGCAGCGCTTTTTAGGTTTCGCTAATTTCTATTGATGGTTTCATTGGTTTTCGGTCATTGCATGCCCCTCAATCACAGCTCTTACTTCTGTCAAGAGTGTTTTAATGGTCCGGTTCCGCCCAGGGAGCTTTTGATCTTCTAAAAGAACGTTTTACGTCCGCTCCTATCCAGTTACTCCTGGCGACTAGACAATTCATTGTCGAGGTTGACATAGAAAGAGGTAGGCGTGTTTCCATTCTATCCCAGGCTTGTCTGACGATAAGGTTCATCCTTGCGCTTATTTTCAACCTGGCCATCTGAGTCAACTATGAAAAGGTAAACGTGAACTGGCGCCATCCGCTTAGCCCTAGGCGAATGGCGACAGTGGTTGGAGGGGGCACTCAGTTCTGCTCTTACTGTCGTTTGGACAGACCATAAGAACCTTGAAACATCCGTTCTTAAAGACTTAATGCCCATCAAGTGGAAGGCATTGGAACTCGCAGTTTTGATTTCCTAAGTCCAATGGGTAGCAATGAACACCAAGCCTGATGCCTTATCCCGTCTGTTTAGTTCTTCTGTGGCTTCTACTGATCAGGGGAGGGGATTTTCCTTATGGGCGTGTTGTCGGGTTAACTAAGTCTGGGGAATTGAAAGACAGGTTAAGCAAGCACTCACGCACACTTGTGCAAGTTGTCCTAGTAACCTCCTTTTCGTTCCTGTTTCACTCGTCTGGCACGTTCTTCAGTGGGCTCACTCTGCCAAGTTAGCGGGTCATCCGGTGTTAGGCATTTCTTGATCGTTTATTCGCCAAATTTGGTGGCCGACTCAGTATTTGCGTGACACGCGCCGTTTCGTGGCTGCCACAGACTGCGCGCAGACTAAGTCGGGTAACTCTCCTCCTGCCGGTCGTCTCAGACCGTCCCCATTCCTTCTCGACCATGGTCTCACATTGCCTTAGACTTCAAACGGTCTGCCTTTGTCGGGGAAGACTGTGATTCTGACGGTTGTCGATAGGTTCTCTAAGGCGTCACAGGACATTCCCAGAAACAAAACTTCCTTCCGCTAAGGAGACTGCACAAATCATTATTGAGAATGTATTCAGAATTCAACTGTTAGACGCCGTTTCAGAAATGGAATTCACGTCACCAGTTTTGGAGGGAGTTCTGTCGTTTGATTGGGGCGTCCGTCAGTCTCTCTTCCGGGTTTCATCCCCAGTCTAACGGTCAAGCAGAGGGCCAATCAGACGATTGGCCAATATGAATGCCTTTCTTTCAGAAACCCTGCGTCTTGGGCAGAACAGCTACAATCCCTGGGCAGAATACGCTCACAACGTGGCTTCTTTCGTCTGCTACCGGGTTATCTCCGTTTCAGAGTAGTCTGGGTTACCAGCCTCCTCTGTTCTCATCCCAGCTTGCCGAGTCCAGGTTCCCTCCGCTACCAGCAGCGTTTGTCCAACGTTGTGAGCGCACCTGGAGAGGGTGAGGTCTGACTTTGCCATTGCCAGGGCACAGACGGTGAGAGCCGCCAATAACAACAGGATTAAGAGTCCAAGGTATTGTTGCCAAGTACTTATGGCTTTCCACATAATTTGCAACCTTCCTCTTACGACAGCTTCCTACAAGTTGACTCTGGCGGTTCATTGGTCCGTTCCGTGTCTCCCAGGTCGTCAATCCTGTCGCTGTGCGATTACAGGCTTCCTCATCATCTTCCGCGTCCATCCTGTCTTCCATGTCTCCTGTGTTAAGCCCTTTCTTCGCCCCCCGTTCATATCCTTCCCTCCCCCTCCCAGAGCGCACCTATTTACAAGGTACATAAAATTATGGACATGCGTTCTGCCCCCTACCTAGTGGATTGGGAGGGTTAAAGTCCTGAGGAGAGGAGTTGGGTTCCGTCTGGGACGTGCTGGACCGTTCGCTCATCGATGATTTCCTCCGTTGCCGCCAGGATTCCTCCCGTCTGCTCCAGGAGGCGCTCGGTGAGTGGGGGTACTGTCATGTTTGTCATTTATTGTCATGTCTTGTCCCTGTGCTCCCCATGCTATTCGGATTTCCCTCTGCTGGTCTTGTTTGGTTCTATCCCTCTCTCCAGCCTCCCTCTCTCACTCTCTCGTCTTCTTCTCTCTGTCGTTCCGTCTCCTGCTCCCAGCTGTTCCTATTCCCCTAATCATCATTTGTCTTCCCACACCTGTTCCCGATCCTTTCCCTGATTAGAGTCCCTATTTATTCCTTTGTGATCCGTTCCTGTGCCGTCGGTTCCTTGTATGCTGTATTCACCACCTGTGATTGCGCTGCCCTGTCCTGTCGTGTTTTTGCCTGATCATTATCACCCTGTCCTGTCGTGTTTTGTGCCTTCATCAACGCTGCTTGAGCAGGTGTCTCAGTCGATACGGCCTCGCCACCCGGCGACCTGCAGTCTGGCCACCTCCAGTTGTTTTTCCCCTCTACAATCTAGAGGATTTCTGTTATTCCGTTTTGAACATTAATAAACTCTGTTTCTGTTAAGTCGCGTTTGGGTCCTCTTTCACCTGCATGACATCTACACCTGCATTGCTTGCTGTTTGGGGTTTTAGACTGGGTTTCTGTACAGCACTTTGAGATATCAGCTGATGTACGAAGGGCTATATAAATAAATTTGATTTGATTTGATACTGTCCGAAAAGCCATGTTTAAGAAAAGCAGAGAATATTGCGGTTACAAGAGTTCCACTGTTAGCAACTCTGCGATCGGATGATCATCAATCTTATTATCTAGTTACTGTACATTGGCCAATGGAATGGAGGTAAGATGTGGCCGGGTTTCCCTTCACCTTAGCCTTATCAGGACTCCCCCTCTCCTGCCTCGTTTTTGCTGGCGTTTCCTCTTGGGGAGCCCCAGAGAGAGAGAGAGAGAGAGAGAGAGAGATACAAAGACAGAGACATAGAGAGAGAGACGGACAGACGGACAGACGGACAGACACGAGAGAGATAGAGAGAGAGCGACAGAGAGAGAGAGAGAGATACAAAGACAGAGACATAGAGAGAGAGACGGACAGACGGACAGACACAGAGAGAGAGATAGAGAGAGAGAGCGACAGAGAGAGAGAGAGAGAGAGAGATACAAAGACAGAGACATAGAGAGAGAGAGAGATACAAAGACAGAGACATAGAGAGATAGAGAGAGAGATAGACAGAGAGAGAGATAGACAGAGAGAGAGACAGAGAGAGATAGACAGAGAGAGAGAGAGACAGAGACAGAGAGACAGATACAGACAGAGACAGAGACAGAGAGAGACAGAGACAGACAGAGAGAGACAGAGAGAGACAGAGAGAGACAGAGAGAGACAGAGAGATACAGACAGAGAGACAGATACAGACAGAGACAGAGAGAGACAGACACAGAGAGACAGAGACAGAGAGATAGAGAGACAGACAGAGAGACAGAGACAGAGCACCCCCACAACATGATGCTGCCACCCCCATCCAATCCATCCATCCCCTCTGTCTCGCCCCTTGTCCTCTTTTGCTCCCTCTTTCTTTCCATTCCCCATCTCCTCCCCTATCTTCACTAGTACCACACTGCTCTTTTGGTTATGAATCCCAACAGTCCCCTGTACTGTTCTGTCATTATAATGCATTCCACTGAGTCACCATAATCACAGGACAATGTTGATATATGTACAGTACGTGATCACTCAGGTAATTGAAATATAGGCCTACAGCAGCATCAGCAGAAGTAGTGAGGAGGACCCTGACTGACTGCACTACTTTTATCACTGAAGTCATTATCAGCCATCGTAAACACCTCTCAGCCATACAGCCATGGCAGTATAACACATTCACACACACCCACACACCTACACACCCACACACAAAGAGCAGTATAATATGGGAGGTGGGTCTGTGGGCAGATGCTGCAGCAGATACACCCACCCAGAGATTTATATGAGTGTAAATGATAGCCACAGAGGGCTAGGCGCTGCACTGTACTGCACTACTCTTCGACTATCTGACCTGGCCATCCAACGTGCAGAGGAGATAAGAGATTTAGACTGAGCACAGAGGGGAAAAGATAGGGACTAAACTCCTAGTGAGGAGAGATTCTGTCCTGGCTGGATTCTGTGGAATTATGAAAGATGGATTGATTTTTCTATCAGGGGGAGGTGAGAGAGGAGGGTGGGACTCAATTAATGAATGGGGTCATTCCAACCTGCCCTACCACTCTCCACCTCCACAGTGAGATACTCTGCATCAAAGATAGTGCACTATAATATATTTCTTACAGTATTATTTATAAGGTATAGTTTGCCATTTGGGACACAGATACTGGTCGCGTTTCCCTGCTCAGACGTTGCATGCATCAACCACTGGTTGCGTGCAACATCATCGACTGTGCCGTCGGACACCAGAATCTGTAACAGATGTGGTTAACTGATACGCAAAATACCTATCCAGGTGTTGTGAGATTTGGCATGTGTCAGCAACACCTGGGCATGGGCAGAGGAACGTGCCCAATATCTGTCAGATGGCCCCACTATAGGGACTAGGACTGGGACACGGGTGAGATATGGCTGTATGACACCACCACAAACTCTGGGCTTACTTTGGGAGACAACGTGCCACTGACACCCCCCATGCCAAGAGGGACGCCCTTCCGGATACCTCTGTCCCTGCCCTCACCCCACCTCTTCCCTTGTCCTCCACCCTGCCCTCCCTCTCACCCCAGCCCACCTCTGCCCTGTCCTCCACCCTGCCCTCCCTCTCACCCCAGCCCACCTCTGCCCTGTCCTCCACCCTGCCCTCCCTCTCACCCCAGCCAACCTCTGCCCTGTCCTCCACCCTGCCCTCCCTCTCACCCCAGCCCACCTCTGCCCTGTCCTCCACCCTGTCCTCCCTCTCACCCCAGCCCACCTCTGCCCTGTCTTCCACCCTGCCCTCCCTCTCACCCCAGCCCACCTCTGCCCTGTCTTTCTGCCCTGTCCTCCAGCCCCCCTGCCCTCCCTCTCACCCCAGCCCACCTCTGCCCTGTCCTCCACCCTGTCCTCCCTCTCACCCCAGCCCACCTCTGCCCTGTCTCCTTCCACCCTGCCCTCCCTCTCACCCCAGCCTTGTCCTCCCTCTGCCCTGTCTCACCCCAGCCAACCTCTGCCCTGTCCTCCACCCTGCCCTCCCTCTCACCCCAGCCCACCTCTGCCCTGTCTTCACCCTGCCCTCCCTCTCACCCCAGCCCACCTCTGCCCTGTCCTCCACCCTGCCCTCCCTCTCACCCCAGCCCACCTCTGCCCTGTCTTCTGCCCTGTCCTGTCCACCCTGCCCTCCCTCTCACCCCACCTCTGCCCTTCTGCCCTGTCCACCCCCCGTCTTCCACCCTGCCCTCCCTCTCACCCCAGCCCACCTCTGCCTCACCCCCCCCAGCCAACCTCTGCCCTGTCCTCCACCCTGCCCTCCCTCTCACCCCAGCCCACCTCTGCCCTGTCCTCCACCCTGTCCTCCCTCTCACCCCAGCCCACCTCTGCCCTGTCCTCCACCCTGCCCTCCCTCTCACCCCAGCCCACCTCTGCCCTGTCTTCTGCCCTGTCCTCCCTCTCACCCCAGCCCACCTCTGCCCTGTCTTCTGCCCTGCCCTCCCTCTCACCCCAGCCCACCTCTGCCCTGTCTTCTGCCCTGTCCTCCCTCTCACCCCAGCCCACCTCTGCCCTGTCTTCTGCCCTGCCCTCCCTCTCACCCTAGCCCACCTCTGCCCTGTCTTCTGCCCTGTCTTCCACCCTGCCCTCCCTCTCACCCCAGCCCACCTCTGCCCTGTCTTCTGCCCTGTCCTCCACCCTGCCCTCCCTCTCACCCCAGCCCACCTCTGCCCCGTCTTCCACCCTGCCCTCCCTCTCACCCCAGCCCACCTCTGCCCTGTCCTCCACCCTGCCCTCCCTCTCACCCCAGCCAACCTCTGCCCTGTCCTCCACCCTGCCCTCCCTCTCACCCCAGCCCACCTCTGCCCTGTCCTCCACCCTGTCCTCCCTCTCACCCCAGCCCACCTCTGCCCTGTCCTCCACCCTGTCCTCCCTCTCACCCCAGCCCACCTCTGCCCTGTCTTCCACCCTGCCCTCCCTCTCACCCCAGCCCACCTCTGCCCTGTCTTCCACCCTGCCCTCCCTCTCACCCCAGCCCACCTCTGCCCTGTCTTCCACCCTGCCCTCCCTCTCACCCCAGCCCACCTCTGCCCTGTCTTCTGCCCTGTCTTCCACCCTGCCCTCCCTCTCACCCCAGCCCACCTCTGCCCTGTCCTCCACCCTGCCCTCCCTCTCACCCCAGCCCACCTCTGCCCTGTCCTCCACCCTGCCCTCCCTCTCACCCCAGCCCACCTCTGCCCTGTCTTCTGCCCTGTCCTCCACCCTGCCCTCCCTCTCACCCCAGCCCACCTCTGCCCTGTCTTCTGCCCTGTCTTCCACCCTGCCCTCCCTCTCACCCCAGCCAACCTCTGCCCTGTCTTCCACCCTGCCCTCCCTCTCACCCCAGCCAACCTCTGCCCTGTCCTCCACCCTGTCCTCCCTCTCACCCCAGCCCACCTCTGCCCTGTCTTCCACCCTGCCCTCCCTCTCACCCCAGCCCACCTCTGCCCTGTCTTCTGCCCTGTCCTCCACCCTGTCCTCCCTCTCACCCCAGCCCACCTCTGCCCCGTCTTCCACCCTGCCCTCCCTCTCACCCCAGCCCACCTCTGCCCCGTCTTCCACCCTGCCCTCCCTCTCACCCCAGCCCACCTCTGCCCTGTCTTCTGCCCTGTCCTCCACCCTGCCCTCCCTCTCACCCCAGCCCACCTCTGCCCTGTCTTCTGCCCTGTCTTCCACCCTGCCCTCCCTCTCACCCCAGCCAACCTCTGCCCTGTCCTCCACCCTGTCCTCCCTCTCACCCCAGCCCACCTCTGTCCTCCCCCGTCTGCCCCGTCTCTCCACCCTGCCCTCCCTCTCACCCCAGCCCACCTCTGCCCTGTCTTCCACCCTGCCCTCCCTCTCACCCCAGCCCACCTCTGCCCTGTCTTCTGCCCTGTCTTCCACCCTGCCCTCCCTCTCACCCCAGCCCACCTCTGCCCTGTCTTCCACCCTGCCCTCCCTCTCACCCCAGCCCACCTCTGCCCTGTCTTCTGCCCTGTCTTCCACCCTGCCCTCCCTCTCACCCCAGCCCACCTCTGCCCTGTCTTCCACCCTGCCCTCCCTCTCACCCCAGCCCTGCCCTCTGCCCTGTCTTCTGCCCTGTCTTCCACCCTGCCCTCCCTCTCACCCCAGCCCACCTCTGCCCTGTCCTCCACCCTGTCCTCCCTCTCACCCCAGCCCACCTCTGCCCTGTCCTCCACCCTGTCCTCCCTCTCACCCCAGCCCACCTCTGCCCTGTCTTCCACCCTGTCCTCCCTCTCACCCCAGCCCACCTCTGCCCTGTCTTCCACCCTGCCCTCCCTCACCCCAGCCCACCTCTGCCCTGTCTTCCACCCTGCCCTCCCTCTCACCCCAGCCCACCTCTCTGCCCTGTCTTCCACCCTGCCCTCCCTCTCACCCCAGCCCACCTCTGCCCTGTCTTCTGCCCTGTCTTCCACCCTGCCCTCCCTCTCACCCCAGCCCACCTCTGCCCTGTCCTCCACCCTGCCCTCCCTCTCACCCCAGCCCACCTCTGCCCTGTCCTCCACCCTGCCCTCCCTCTCACCCCAGCCCACCTCTGCCCTGTCTTCTGCCCTGTCCTCCACCCTGCCCTCCCTCTCACCCCA
>NC_060177.1:70227653-70232653 GCF_021184085.1 Oncorhynchus gorbuscha
ATATGAAATTCATAAAGTAGTAGACAGTGGTAAACGGATCAGGTCTTCAGGTAACATCTCTGCTATGGTCTGTGAACTACTCTCAACGTTAGCATGACAATCACATTCTCATTTGCATTTTTACTAAACTAGTAAAAACATCTCCATATCTGCTCGCATGCAAACTCCCTCTGTCTACTTCTCTCTCCCTCTTCTCTCTCTTGCCATCGCTCCCTCTTCTATCTCACTTTCTCTCCCTTTTCCCTCTCTCTTCACATCTCCATGGCGATGATGCTGCTATGAGTCACCCCCAACACTGCTCCTCAGTTTGGTTTAAAAACAGGAGAATATGGGAGTGAAGAAGGGCTCTGTTGCCCTGGAAACAGACTGGGGGTCCCTCCGACCCCCCACTCCACCATCTCCTCCATCCCCACTGGTCCAATGTACTCTGAGCCAGGAGATCCAAGAAAGTCTGTCCCTATAATGTGTTTATGTGATATATACACATACGAAAAGTTAACACACAAGCACACATGTATCCTGCCCAGAAAAATAGATGAAAAATCACTCTCTTCAATGCTGACAGGCAATCATGGAAGACAATTAATTGTTTACAAACGAAACATCTTTCGATGTATTTATACCGTATACACAGTATGTGATGTTTGCGTATGCAATGTGTATGTGAAAGGTGTGAGTATATATACGTGTGTTTGCTCTTTCCAAGTACATTGTGTCCTGGTAAGTACCCTGTGATGTCATGATGGGAGAATGTAATAAGGTGATGAGGTCATCAAAGCCACAGAAATGCACTCTGGTAGGCTTGTACTAACAGGCAGGTAAACAGCCAGCTTTAGGGCCAAAGGGGACCACACACACACATACATATGCGCATGTGCACGCCCTCATTGTGTGAGTGAGTGTGTGTGTGTGTATGTGTGTGTGTGCGCGTGTGTGTGCGTGTGCGTGTGCGTGTGCGTGTGTGTGTGTGGGTGCGTGCGTGTGTGTGGGTGCGTGCGTGCGTGCGTGCGTGTGTGTGTGTGGGTGTGTAAAGGACAGGGTCATATCAGGACTAGGGTGTTTTCAGTTAAACAGAGCAGACCAAACCCTTGTGTTCAGCTACCACACCCTACTGTCCCTGGATCCCTGCCAGAGGCCAAAAAAACATACCTGCCTCTGTGTGTGTGTGTCTGTGTTTGTGTGTGAGTGTGTGAGGGGGGGGGGGTTGAGTCGAGAGAAAGGGGGATAGAGGTATGGAGTTGATTGAATATGCATGTGTGTATGTACGTGTCTGAGCATGAGTAAATGAGTGTGTATGTACAGTTGAAGTCGAAAGTTTACATACACTTAGGTTGGAGTCATTAAAACTAGTTTTTCAAGCACTCCACAAATGTATTGTTAACAAACTGTAGTTTTGGCACGTTGGTTAGGACATCTACTTTGTGCATGACACAAGTCATTTTTCCAACAATTGTTCACAGACAGATTATTGCACTTATAATTCACTGTATCACAATTCCAGTGGGTCAAAACTTTACATACAGTTGACTGTGCCTTTAAACAGCTTGGAAAATTCCAGAAGATGATGTTATGGCTTTAGAAGCTTCGGATAGGGTAATTTACATCATTTGAGTCAATTGGAGGTGTACCTGTGGATGTATTTCAAGGCCTACCTTCAAACTCAGTGCCTCTTTGCTTGACATCATGGGAAAATCTAAAGAAATCAGCAAAGACCTCAGAAATGTTTTTTTTTAGACCTCCACAAGTCTGGTTCATCCTTGGGAGTAATTTCCAAATGCCTGAAGTACCACATTCATCTGTACAAACAATAGTATGCAAGTATAAACACCATGGGACCACGCAACCGTCATACTGCTCAGGAAGGAGACACGTTCTGTCTCCTAGAGATAAACGCACTTTGGTGCGGAAAGTGCAAATCAATCCCAGAACAACAGCAAAGGACCTTGTGAAGATGCTGGAGGAAACAGGTACAAAAGTATCTATATCCACAGTGAAACGAGTCCTATATCGACATAACCTGAAAGGCCGCTCAGCAAGGAAGAAGCCACTGCTCCAAAACTGCCATTAAAAAGCCAGACTATGTTTTCGGGACAAATATCATACTTTTGGAGAAATGTCTTCTGGTTTGATGAAACAAAAATAGAGCTGTTTGGCCATAATGACAATCATTATGTTTGGAGGAAAAAGGGGGAGACTTGCAAGCCAAAGAACACCATCCCAACCGTGAAGCACAGCGGTGGCAGCATCATGTTGTGGGGGTGCTTTGCTGCAGGAAGGACTGGTTCACTTCACAAAATAGATTGCATCATGAGGGAGGAAAATTATGTGGATATATTGAAGCAACGTCTGAGTCAGGAAGTTAAAGCCTGGTCGCAAATGGGTCTTCCAAATGGACAATGACCCCAAACATACTTCCAAAGATGTGGCAAAATGGCTGAAGGACAACAAAGTCAAGGTATTGGAGTGGCCATCACAAAGCCCTCAATCCTATAGACAATTGGTGGGCAGAACTGAAAAAGCGTGTGCGAGCAAGGAGGCCTACAAAACCTGACTCAGTTACAGTACACCAGCTCTGTCAGGAGGAATGGGCGAAAATTCACCCAACTTATTGTGGGAAGCTTGTGGAAGGCTACCCGAAACGTTTGACCCAAGTTAAACAATATAAAGGCAATGCTACCAAATACTATTTGAGTGTATGTAAACTTCTGACCCACTGGGAATGTGATGAAAGAAATACAAGCTGAAATAAATAATTCTCTCTACTATTATTCTATTATTCATTTCACATTCTTAAAATCAAGTGGTGATCCTAACTGACCGAGGGCAGGGAATTTGTACTTTAAATGTCAGGAATTGTGAAAAAACGATTTTAAATGTATTTGGCTAAGGTGTATGTAAACTTCCGACTTCAACTGTATGTGTGAGAAATCTTGTACTTCCAGAGAGATCGGTTCGTCTGAGGAGCTATCCTTGTGCTTGATCTGCTCTCCCCATAAGAGCATAGTGTCAGAGCTGACATCCTCCCCTCTCTCAGTGATACCACAGGCAGGCTCCCCATAACCTCGCCTTGCAGCCTGATTGGCACCTGTTCTTGTCTGGCTGAGAAACAGCCTTTTATGGTAGATAAACACCCCATCCAGACACATACACGCACACACACACACACACACACACACACACACACACACACACACACACACACACACACACACACACACACACACACACACACACACACACACACACACACACACACACACACACACACACACACACACACACACACACACACACACACACACACACACACACACACACACAAATAGAGCAACACATTTATACATACAGTTAGGGTCACAATTGCACAACATGTTAGCAACAAACAGCTACGGAACGCTCTATACTGTATACAGACATTAAGTATTCCAAACATTAGGAACACCTTCCTAATATTGAGTTGCACCTCCCTTGTTGCCCTCAGAACAGCTTCAATTTGCCTGGGCATGGACTCTACAAGGTGTCGAAAGCGTTCCACAGGGATGCTGGCCCATGTTGACTCCAATGCTTCCCACGGTTGTGGGAAACTGTTGAGAGTGAAAAAGCCAGCAGCGTTGTAGTTCTTGACACAAACCGGTGCCTGGCACCTACTACCATACCCTGTTTAAAGGCACTTAAATATTTTGTCTTTCCCCATTCACCCTCTGAATGACACACATACACAATCCATGTCTCAATTGTCTCAAGGCTTAAAAATCCTTCTTTAACCTGTCTCCACCCCTTCATCTACACTGATTGAAGTGGATTTAACAAGTGACATCAATAAGGGATCATAGCTTTCACCTGGATTCACCTGGTCAGTCTATATCATGGAAAGAGCAGGTGTTCCTAATGTTTTGTACACTCAGTGTACAGCCTCTCTACCGTAGACTACCACATGCACACGCACACCCCCTTTGTAAAATGTGGAATTCTTTAATAAGAAACCAGAGTGTTTAAATGTCTGTTTTTTATATTAGATTTGTTAACATGCTTGAGTTGCTTTCATAGGTCTTACAAGTAATTTCATGCTGGCATGACTCTTTCCATCCTGATTCATTTGCTCGTGTTTGTGTTCAACTCCATGTGATCACAAATAAATGAGAGAGTGTGATATCAAGGCAGAACAACAACAGACCGTTGTCTCAAAAAGGGGATTAACATGATAAGAAATGTCTATAAATCAGCTAGATGAGTGGTGCCTTGTGAAGACGTTCCCACATGATAGTGAGAGCCATCCCTCTTCTCTGCTACCTTCCAACCTCTCATAACAGCGTCAGGAACAATCTCATTGACCTCCATGGATCGAAGTCTTAGACAGAAAATAATATTATGTGACTTAGTTTCTAATTGGTCAATTTGCAAGAGAAAATAATGTAAACATAGCTTGTTTTGATGATTCCACTTCCCTCCTCAAATGGAATTTGCTCATTTAGCATGGAGAAAGCAATTGAAAAAGCACTTAGCAGAACTGTAAACGCTGTTTCCCTGGCTGAAAAGCCCAGGCTGAAGATGGAAATCAATACAGCAGGACTCTTCACTTCATTCATCACTCTTTTCATCCCTCACTTTCCCCTGGTGTTCCTGGAATACTGGCTCAAGTCAGACACATAATGTTTATACATAAACGTGCACACTCAATCACCAGCGCACGCACACAACCACACGCACGCACACAACCACACGCACGCACGCAACCACACGCACGCACGCAACCACACGCACGCACGCAACCACACGCACGCACGCAACCACACGCACGCACGCAACCACACGCACGCACGCAACCACACACGCACGCACGCAACCACACGCACGGACACAACCACACAACCACACGCACGCACTCAACCATGCAACCACACGCACGCACACAACCACACACACGCACACAACCACACACACAACCACACGCACACACACAACCACACGCACGCAACCACACACATGCGCACATGCACGCA